>NC_081413.1:583765425-584071448 GCF_030272615.1 Cryptomeria japonica
ATTGAAGTTGCATTAAGATTTGTGTATTCGAGCTGATTTGAAGGTTGCAGAAGATTGAACTAGTGTGAACTTGGGGTATTCAACCGGTAAATGAGGCAACGTGTGCGAAATAAGGTATTTCATGAAATTCTTTTTGTAAAATCTAGTTTATCTAAAATGGCATCATCTTCAAAGTCAGTAGGGAAATTAACGATCACGTCTGAACCTATGGAGGTTGTAAAAGAAGATAAGATTGTGTCATATAATGCATTATCACAAATTCCTAGTGGTGTCGCAATCAAGGAAGATTTCTCCAGTTATATCGATTGCAGGATTGAGGATCTAGGATCACTGTCTATATATGTACTCAATTGAAATCACTTTGTGATGAGAACGGTAAAATTCAAACAGAGTATATTAGGGTTTTCGAGAAAGGTTTTCACAACATCTCTTACTTTCTTGAATATTTTGAAGAAGAGCATATCAGAATTATCTTGAGTCGGGTTCATGGTGAGAACATGTACTTAGAAAGAACACATACAATAACCAAGGAAGCCATATAGACTATAACAGGTTCTTACTCAATTAGTGAAGTGCCTGTGCTAAGGCGTATTTTAAAAGAGACACTATATTCTCTAACCAGATCAACATCCAATAAATGATCTTTTTCTATCAACAATATCAGGGACCCAATGGTGAAATTGGTAGTTATGGTTATAGGCTACTGGATATTTATATTCTAGTAGACTTGATAGTGTTCCATCAGCAGCGGTACATATTGCTTACAGGATGATAGCTGAAAATGATAATTATGACCTGTATGAGGCCATAAGGAGCAAATTAATGTTAAATCTTCAATTTATCAAGAAGGACAATAGCCTAAAGTTTAAGTATGGACACTTATTTATTGGGCTATTCTTTTATTTTCAGAATTTCTTATCAGGAATAGGTGATCTTGAATAGTCTAAGGATCTACCAGTATCTACCCAGATCAAGAACAACATCAAGGTTGTGAAGAATACTTTCTCTGCTGCTATGAAAAAGTATTTTAATGAGTTTCAGAAAAAAGATGAGTATGAGAATGATATCAAGCCTAAGGATGTGGTTAAACATTTTGCTAAAGACATTGTTTTCACAGTTACCACTTATTTTTGTTTAATGCGGGCAATTGAACCAAGAGAAAAAGAAATGGAAGATATGAGTTATGAGGTGAACTATGGCTTACTAATTGGTTATGCTAATAACCTATTAGCATCTCCAAAAGATAAAAGGAAGGAAAAACTAGATATTATTATAGTTTAGGATACACAAGTTGAAACCAATATTGCTCCTACCACAAGCGGTAAAGGTGAGAAAAATAAAGCCGAGGAAGCACCTTCGGTGATGAAGAATACACAGGTGACACAAAGTGTCTTAACCAAAAAGGAACTAGAAACTAAGGTGTATATGAAAAAGGAGACAAGGAAAAGAGGTTGGAAGTTAATTCTTCAAGAAGAATCTGAGGGTATTGACACTGAAGAAGAACCTGAGAAGATGAAAGCTACCGATAGAGTAGCAAAGTCAGTGAAAAATGTGCCAAAGGCAACTGTTCCTATTGATATCTCAACTTTCAAGACTAATACCCACTTTGAAAGAACAATGAAGATATTAGGGAGTTATAGATTCGACAATGTCAAAGAACATTTTGATTCCTTAACTAAAGATGAGAAGGAGAAAATCATTCAACAGGTAATCAATCATTTGTGTCATTATAGTAGATTACCTCATGATATTGAAAAGGATATCTCAAATTATTTATATGCTATTCTGTTAAATAAATGGGAGGAAGCTATAAAATTGGAAAAAGAAACTATTGATGAGATATTTGTACAATATTTTCCCAATCCGTCTAAAGATGAAATTAGTGCTTTAGTTGATCAATACAAAACTCAAATTGATTTCAAAAAAAGAAGATTGAAGATACTTAATGGAAAGAGGAAAATTATTGAAACTGAGACTAATCAAATAGCCTACAATATTAAACGGATGGAAGATCTCATACAATCCTCTAAGGATGAGGAAGATACTGCTAATCGACCTGAAAAGGATGAAGAAGAGATTGTACAAGTTGATGAGGTCTATCCTATCAACAAGAGGGATGACACAATTATTCATGTTGTTGATGATGTTTAGGATAAAGTTGATCTATCAGGAGACATCATTGCACTAGATATCGAGCCACCTAAAATCACCAACTTACAGATTAATTTAGTTGAGAATTTGACAACTCAACCGAAAGTAGATAATTCACCATAAAAGGGACAACCTAAGAAACCCCAATCTCCATCGGTCTTACAAGATACTCAGAGGGAATCTAATAAGAATGTTGACACACAAACTTCTGAACAGGAAATAGAGAAAAATCAAGAGAAAGCAATCATTAAGGTAACATCTTCTGAATTGGAAAAAACATTAGTCTCTCAATAGATAGATGAAGATGATGATGATTTATTACACATCACAGAGCCTATCAATGTTGATAACATGAGAGCATCTGAAATGATGAAGATTGCAAATGTTATGCAATCTAGAGCGCACAGAAAGAGACTTAAAGAGCAAAGGATTGAAGCAGAACTATTCAGATAGATATTTTGATAAATCTACTACCGGAAACTTCTACAACACATTTGTCAACTCCTATTAGCAAGCTTGGTCAATTAGTCACTGATGCATCTAACCAACTCACATCACTTGAAGAATCAGCCCATGCATATGCAAAAAAGAGTTTTAGAAAAAAGGGTGGTGACCAGATCATTAAGGAAATTGATACTGGAAAATTGGCTCTATCACATAATAAATATTTATTGAGAAAATTAATTAAAAAGGGAGGAAAATATCTTGCTTCTACCTCTAATGTTTCAATCTTTTATTCTGATATCACAAAAATGCGAACAGAAACAGAGCAAGAGCTAAAAAGGGTATGCAATGCATATCTCCCACTTCAGGACTCTATATTTGCTTTTGACAAATCTGTAGATGATTTGCACAATAGGTTGGATACTTATGATAATGAGAAAGCAAAGAGACTCTAGTCACTAAGATAATTGAAGAGTCAACTTACAACACAAGTGAACATCATACAGAGAGCCTACACTAATGTTGAAGCTATTTTAGCTACCCTAGAAACTTGTTCACTAGATTCCATGGCAGAGACTAATACATAGATTATGTCTACACTTGAGTACACTGAGAATGTGATAGAGACATGGACAAATGCCATATCATAGTTGAAGAAGAACTTTAATGTTATTTTCATGAAACTGGCAAATGCATGATTTAATTTTTTTATTTTAGTTGTTGTTCTATATGATGAACACTTTGATACAAATTTTCTATATATATATATATATACATTTTTATTTTTCAATTTGGCATTGTTATCAAAGGGGGAGTAGAAATATGTATGTGTGTTTTTTACAATTTTGTATAATGTATGCAATAAGGGGGAGCATGTATATATGTGTAAATTGTTTTTTGTAATCACACTTAGCGGTATTACTGTATAATTTTTTAAGTGTTTCCATCAATGACAAAGGGGGAGATTGTTGGCTTGGTGATGACTGTAATAAATTCATTAAATGTTGTCATTGATGAAACACATACACACACATATGTTCATATTGTATACTGGTGTAACTTCAAGTTGTTTACACTACATCCGGTATACTAAAGGTTTATTTCTAAATGGTACTTGGCGACAACTGGTATATGTATAAATATAACCACTTGGTTATATATGTCTCAACATCAACATGAAAATCCAGTGGAGACTATCTCAAAAGCATCAAGGACAAGCAGTTTAACTCTAACCGGTATTAGGTATTCCACCCGGTACTCATAGATCTTGTGATGATTTATCCCCATTGATAATTTTTGGTAGTATTGTTGTGATAAGTTATGATCACTTGACCAGATACAATGCACCTATGTAATTGTGTTATGATTTCTTGAGGCTGACATGAAATCTAAATGTCTATATATTGACATCACAATGAATTATTTTACATGAGCAAAAGTGATATGTTATGTTAGAAGGCAAAAGAGTTAAGTTGCAGAGTATGTTGAAGAGCAGTGTTGAATATTCTTAAAAGGATATGATCAAGCAATTATTATGCTACTCAGACAGATCCAACCAATCCTGTTCTCTTCTAGCAATTACAACAGAATTAAAATCCCCTAACTAGGTAAGCTCTAACAAGCTTCATTGTTCAAATCCTCTAACAAGGTGATCCATTGATTTGGATTCAGAAATCCTCCACCGAGGTTACTCCTAACAGGGTACTACCTTTCACAGGGTATAAGCCTCCAATCAAGCTTTGGGATCTCTAACAAGATTCGCTCCTAGCAGAGCAGTTTGTAGACCCTAACCAATCAGTTATCTATTACTATAGATAGTTAACTTGTGAGTTCCATCTAACTATGGTTTTTACCTATTTGGGTTTTCCACGTATAAATACTTGTGTTATGGTGGATGTTTTACTTATTTTGGATGTTGTTATATCATTTTGGATTACATGCATTATATTTAAAAGCTTTGTTAAGTTCATCTACCGGTTACTAGTTGATGTATTTTTATTTTTGGTGTCAGTCATTCAACCCCCCCACCCTCTCAGTGCTTTTCAAGTTCATCAATGAAAGTATTTTCACTTGTTCAGATGTTGATCTTTCAACCAATTCATAAATCCTTCGGGGTCATATGGAGACTCTTCTTTGTTCAAGTTTCAATGAATTTATATTGTTTATATAATTTTGAACCTATTCCAAAGTGTTAGAATGAATATAAAATTCATAATACCTTACACATTTTGGTAAAACAATTCCTCTTTTGTTCTTTTTTATGTAAAAATTCTCCCTACACATAAATTTCCACACAATGTCCAAAAAGGCCAATTTGGGAGACACAAAAATAGGCAATTGATGTGGTTCCTATGGGAAACCATCTATTTTGATAAGAGTATAATCAAAGAAGAAGCACCAACCTCAACTGTTGTATTCAAAATTTATGAAGGGTTAGAAAATTATTTGTATTACAATGATTCCCATATAAGTAACAACATCTCTATAAAAGAATTTCTTTTCCATCATCGGTAAAAAATTTCAACCTCATTCGATCATCCCACTCATACTTGTGTTGATGTAGAATCAAATGGCACAAAAGGGAATAGTACTTAAAAATAATTATTCCACCATCCTCTCTAACCTTGATCAAGCCTTGATGAATCTCCTCCTTAATATAAGAGGCAAAATCATAAGTTATTTGTTTACATACTTATGCTAGATCCTCATTGCCATCATTATCATTCCAATTGGAATAGTGTTTTCTAGATCCTTTGCTAGAACTTGACACAATGCGTAATATATTTTGATGAAACAATTTGAACAAATTTTGAGACGAAGAAGATCCCTCTCTGATTCCAATATGGGAACCTTTTTGTTATCCCAACCCTTATTTTTGAAAAGAGGCACCACATTTGCCATGAGAGTTCATTGTACCTCCATTCTCTAGTGAGTTTACTTCTTAGAAAATTTTTCTTTGAAGCCTAGTCTGATAATTGAGAATGTACCCCTAACATAAACTTCTTTTGTATAATCCATAGGAATGTTAGGTGCCATTGGTTATACATTCAAAATATACTTATATAGGTAACTAATTTTATAAAATGACTAAAAGACACTATCATAATAGAGTAATATTAATAAAATAACAAACTATGAAAAAATATTAAATTACACAAGGTGATGCTTTTTATAACTTAGGCACTATGACCACATTAAAGAATTTATTCAACTAATCAAACAAATTCATGTAAAGACTCAAAAGAGTTATTTGATATTGTATGAGCCACATTAAAGGATTTCATACTAAATCATTTAATTGCTCTTATATTTAAGAAAGTGGGTTACAAAACTAGCTTTGATACACTATATGAGTCACATACCAAACTCAAGTAGTCAAGATCACCTACAAAATAATGACAATGAATGAATATATGATTAGAACATGCAATAATGGTACACCAGTCACATAAACTACTTGTGAAGCCTTATTTACATAGGAAAGTTGAAGAAATTGAAAAATATAAGAATATATCAAGTGTCAAATCTATATGGCATAAGAAATTAAAGGTAAATAGCCTAAAAATGTGCCCAATAAACATAATTAAATGTGAATGGGATCTAGATTAGAATTGATTAGATAAATATGAGATAGTGATTTTAATCTACTTAAATGTAAAATACATCATATGCACTATGTATACATAAAGAATGACCTAACCTAATCATAAAAAATAATGAAACCTAACCACTACAAACCCAAAATATTATTAAAGATAATTTAAATTACAAATAATTAAAAATTAATACAAAATGGCCAAATATGAGAAAGACAACTTGCATATAAAACTCAAAATCTTACTAATAAATATATATGTATACATAAAGAACAAGTTGACCAAGTTAGCTAATCACCATGAACTCAAAATGGAATAAAAAACTTTCTAAAATTATTATAAATCCATCTAAAACATCCAGGATGGGAAAGGGAATCTTGTTAACCAATATTTAGGTTACATATTTTGGGGCATTCAAAAATTAAGGGCGAGGATTTTTTTCATAGAAATATACCCAATAAAAGTCCTCCCTAAATCACTACTTGATTTAAGAACTAACTTACAAACCTAGCTGTAATACTATTAAAAGAATCACACACCAAACTCAAGCAATCAAGATTACCCACAAAATAAAAAATAACCTTCAACAATAGAGTAGCAAGGAATAAGTAGATGATTAGATAAGATAATAATTGTACAATAGATGAATAAAGTACATGTGATGTCTTATAATGACAAGGTGAAGAAATTGAACAATATAAGATTATGCCAAGTGTCAAATTTATATGAGATAAGACATAAACGATGAATATCCTAAAAATCCCCTCAACAAACATATATAATTGCAAATAGGATATAGACAAGAACATACTAGATCCATATGAGATAATGATTTTAACCCAACTTAAATGTTATATAGAACTCTTATGCACTATGAAAACATAAAAAATAATCTCACCTAATCACACACAAAAAAACAAAAAAACAATAAATCTAACCATTACAAACCTAAAATATTAAAAAACCATTTAATCAAGATACTATTAAATTTTAATTTAGAACCACCAGATATGAGGAAGGCAACTTTACATATAAAATTCAACATCTTACTAATAAATATATGAATACACAAAAGAACAAAGCTGGCCTAGTCGGGAATCACCATGATCTCAAAATCGAATCAAAAGCTTTTACCTAAAATTATAAAAAAATCGCATAAAATAAACTAGGATAGGAAAGGGAATCTTGGCAATCGGCATTCCTTCATAAAATAAAATAGGATAGGAAAGGGAATCTTGGCAATCTGTATTCCTTCTGGGTAAGTGCTTGGCTTCTACCCGGCAAGTTGTATTAAATACTGATTAGTTCATATCAAATATTTGCAAGCCGGACAACTCAATCATGATATGGCTCGATTTCCCTGCAGTAGAGTTGGGTTTCTCGCTCATCTTCCTCTTGATAATATACAGATTTCTGACAACAAGGAAGAGCAACAAAGGAGAGTTGAGATTGCCACCAGGGCCACGGCCATGGCCCCTGGTAGGCAATCTCAATCTCTTGGGAAGCCTTCCTCACCAGTCCATGGCTGAACTGGCAAAAAAGTATGGACCCATCATGTTCCTACGGCTGGGCTCGGTACCCACTGTTGTGGCCACTTCCCCTGCCATGGCCAAAGAATTTCTTAAAACCCACGATCTGATCTTTGCAAACAGACCCACATCATCGGTGTCCAAGATCATGGCCTACGAGAGTAGAGACGTGGTGCTAGCCCCCTATGGAGAGTACTGGCGGCAGATGAGAAAGCTGTGCACAATGGAATTACTGTCGGCCAAGAGAACGGAGTCATTCAGGTGGGTGAGGGAGGACGAGGCGTCCGCCTTGGTGTGATCCGTGTGGAAGGAGAGCGAGAAAGGCATGCGCCCCGTCGAGCTGCGGAAGCACCTCTACTGTCTCACACTAAACATAGTGTGCAGAATGTTTGTAGGAAGAAGTTACTCCGACCATAAACTGAGTGGAGGGCAGGAGTTTTTACAGCTGGTGACTGAGAGTATGCGTCTGGCAGGAGCATTTGTTCTGGGAGACTTCATTCCCTTTCTTGCCTTTCTCGATTGGGGAGGCCAGTGCCGACGCATGCAGGCCGTTAATAAGGTCTTCGATGCGTTTGCTGAACAGATCATCGATGAGCATGTTGAGCGGAGAAAGACGAAAAAGTCCGAAGAACCCGACATCATTGACATGATGTTCGACATGGCGGAGAGTGAAAATGTGGAGATACAAGTCTCTCGGATGCACTTCAAAGCAATCATCTTGGTCAGTTCAATTTAAATAATTTTGGTATTTTGTAGGCCTTCTATTATGTGTCTCTAACCCATAGATCAATGCTTTTACAGGATCTGCTAACAGCCTCAACGGAAACATCTGCTACAACCGTGGAATGGACAATGACTGAGCTGTTGAGAAACCCTAAAGCATTGGCAAGGGCGCAGCAAGAGATTGAAGTAAAGGTTGGGAGAGATCGCATGGTAAATGAGAGTGATCTTGTAAACTTAGATTACTTGCAATGTGTGGTGAAGGAAGCATTTCGATTGCACCCAGCAGGGCCCTTGCTCGTGCCACACGAGTCCACCCAGGGTTGCAATGTTGCAGGATATTACATTCCACCCAAAACAAGGTTGTTTGTGAATGTCTGGGCAATCGGAAGGGATGAAACTGTTTGGGAAGATGCTTTGGAATTCAATCCAGAGAGATTTATTGGGTCAAGCTTGGACGTGAAAGGCCAGCACTTTGAACTGTTGCCCTTCGGGACAGGAAGGAGGGGATGCCCTGGGATTTACATGGCGCAATCTGTTGTTAGCTTGGTTGTGGCTCAGCTCATACATTGCTTTGATTGGAGTGTGAAGGGCGATGTGGATAGAGATGAAGTGTATGGATTGACCATACCCAAAAAGGTTCCTCTTTCTGCTCTTCCCTCCTGGAGGCTCAGCACCAACGTACCACCATAACAATGGATACGCTTGGAAGAAAAACTACTAATATATTCATATAGCCATCCTACCACATGGAAATATAGGTAAGGTCCACCCACTGCTTGTTTGATAAGAGTATAAATATAAGGAATGGATATATAAATAATATTACTATTGTATGTTTGTGGAATTTTTTTTTTTGAATGTTGAAGTGTGTTTTGTCATTCAATATTTTATATGTAAAATTTTTGATACAAGTGAATATATGATTTAAATGCTATTTCTATTGTATGTTTGTGGAACTTGCTTCTTTATTTTCACTTAACTTTTTTCTGGATCAATATATGGAGACTGGTCCTACCAATAGTTTATATATATATAAAAAAAACATATGGAAGAATCTTGATACAAGCGAACATATTATTTAAAAATATATTTCAATAATGGCGAACAGGTGGAAATCAATTTAAAAGCTTTTTAACTAAAAGAGAAATAAGAATGATGTATGCTAATATATCAGACATATACATGTTTGTTTTTTCTATTAATTTATGTTAATATTTATTTGAACAATACAAAATAAAAATAATGTCAGATAAAATATATATATTAAATTAGAGGAGAAATCTCTTTTTTAGTTATTGAGTATGAACACAAGACTAAATAATTTTATAAACAAGATGATATATTTCTTCATATTTTGACTTGGTCATAATATAATCTATAACAAAGAATACATAATATTTTTTATTTAAAGTATATTTTATAATTTACTTTAAAGAATCTTATATATTTAAACTATTTTATTTGTTAAACTTATTTTATTTGATGTCAAAGTAGTGGATTGAATGATTGTTATTTTATAATTGAGTTAAGAAAATTATTGATATTTATTCTAGAAGATATATGTTTATGTAATGTGAATAATTTAAACTAATCTTCTTTTTGCACAAAAAAAACAGCAATAGTATATTTTATTGTCAAGAGTAAATTAGTTGTTAATATTAATACTATTAGTAAACAAATCAAACATTTTCTAACTTTGATGGGTAGAACAAATCCACTTGGAGTGCCTTTTGAAAATTGATAAGTTTACTTTAACAACCAATCTACCATTCTCATGAAATGATTTTTTTTAGGAGTTTCATAATATGATGGAGCTTCTTTTCATTTGGAGATACTTGTTGAGGTATATGAGGTAATAACTAATTTATAATGTGCATTTGAATTAAACACAAAAAAGAAGAAAAAATAGATATTCCTGTAATAAAGTGTAAACTTAGCATATTATAGGAACCATGAAAGAGACATAATATTTATAAATATTTTGATTATTTTCTAATATAATTGTCAAAATCTATTTAGCATCAGTCTCTTATAATTCTTTGACCTTGGAACTAATAATATTAGTAATAGATATAGAATGTTCACACATACACTCTTCAATTATTTTTGTACTCGTTGTTGAGGAATTGTGACCACAACATTTATCTCCTTAAATGCAAATCCAAAAATGAATTTCTTGATTGCTTCGAAGTGAATAGAAGTGTTAGACCTTTGAAATGAGAGAGGGTGTTGTATTTATATGCAACTTACACATTTTTAAATTTTATTTGTGGGGAAGACTAGACGAGGGTAAATTCCTACTATTTACAAAGAGGATTTTCATTCTTCAAATGTTAACCACAAATTACCTAGACAGAGTTGTCGGGTACCCTAGTACTAGTAAAACAAGCCATAAAAAAGGTTAGATGGTCCTAAAATTGGGCACAATTACGCATAAATTAAGAACATTCAACAAAGAAGGTCCAAACTTATTATTAAATTGTTAAGGTATATAATTTATGACAATATAATATGTTTATATATGTTTGTGTGTGTGAATGTATATGGATGCACGTATGTATGTATATATGCATGTATATGTATGTATATATGTGTATGTATGAATATGTGTGTATGTTTATTTATAGATACATACATACATACATACATACATACATACATATGTGTGTGTGTGTGTGCACTAGATACTAATATCTTTATTTCTAAAAAAAATATTCTTTTGGATAATAAAAAAGAGTTTCTTGATATGGAACACACCTATGCATAATTATAATTAATCCTTCTTTAATAATTGATTAAAAAAATATTTGAAATAGGAAAATTAAAAATAATTGTGCACTAGATATTGGTGTTACTGATATATGCTTAAGAATTTATAATTTTATAATTTTCTTATACATATTTATGTGATATGGAACAAATCACATTTTAACAATGTTGGTAACTATAAAAAATAAGTTATTAAAGTTTACATAAGAAAAAAACTCAAATCATTCTTTAAAAAAGTACAATATACATAGAACGATGAATAATCAATATTTTCTACCAATTTCAAATCCTTAATGGTTTTGCTGCAATGGATTATATAAAGTAAAAATAGGGTTATAAATACTAATTTTGAAGTCCCAGTTTGACCAAAAACTGGGATACACTATTGTAGTATCACCCACTTTTGAAAAAGATAAATTTACTAGGGATTACTTGTCAAGGATAATGAACATTGTAAAATATATAAACAAACATCTTTATATATTATATGAATTAATCAGATTATGACCCACATAAAACATTCATAGTATTTCTAAGAGAGGAATAAGAATATGAGAAATTTAAAAGATGAAAACAATATATACTAATGTGATAAGGAAGGCTACCTACTTGGAAATGTAGCGAATTTCCTATTATGGGTGGAGGAGATGAAAAATAAAGGTTGATAAGGTGGAGGGAATAGACATGCTTTATTATTAATTCATCAATAGAATATAATGACAAAAATATATATAGGAGAGAATAGCTATAATAAGTGTGTGGAGGCGGGAAAAGTGAGATCAGCTGACTAGGACCTAATCCCATTTTTGCCAACACATTGGGAATACGAAAGAGCCTAGGGAGATTAATAAATTTGGCTAATTAGTATGAAAAAGAGAGAGCCAAGGATTACCTCTTACAGTTTCTATTCCTCATGTTGCAAATGATGAGAAAAACTAGGGTTTGATGGATAAACTAGACTAGGAGATGAAGAATGAAGCATAAATGAAATTGAAATTGAACAAACTTGTAGATTTGAAATTGAGATGCTACAAACTGAGGCAAAATGACCAGGACAAGGGTACCACACCACTGTCCTTGAGAATCTGATAGAGAGTTGTAACTAGAGAGATGGAATCTAAAGGTCCTGAAGCTGAAACTTGTTGAAAATGACTGATTTTGAGGGGGACCAGCGTGCCACACCCCTATCTTAAGTAGAAATAGGGTGCCACATCCTTTTCTTTGACAATTTTATGCAAATTCGAGACTTCTGGGTGGTTCCAATGCCTTTTCTTGATCTGAAGCTGCCTCCAGGTACTTGTTCCTACACTTGCAACTAAAAAGGGAAGGTTTGGGTGGCTATATAGGGTTGTGCCTCATTCAAAACCCTATTTTTGTGATTTCCACCTCCATAAATAGAAGATAATATATTGAAAATTTATTTTCTAGAACCTTGTGTGTATGCAAGATCCAAAAATGAAAGAAACTAGAGCTACCCTGCACATGAGAGTAAACCCTAAATGTAAATGTGAATGTAAATGACAATGATTCAAACCAAATATACAAAATGATCTAAAGAATGAATGTTAATATGTAAATTGACGTAAAGAAGCTCATACAAAGACATGAAAATAACATGAAATCATACCAATCCCCAAGGGAGAGATATGGCCACTAGATCTCCTATTACTCTTCAATGTCTTCAAGGCTCCTAATTGTTGATGAATGCTTGATGAAATATTATTGAATATATTGAATATAGTTGAACAATCCACATAGGCTTATCTTTCACTACAGAGAAGGCTCTTTATTCTCTCCCCAATAGCCTATTCCTATATTTGATTCCCTTAGATCCCTTCAAATGAAGAAATGGAGCTTTTATATGAAACCCTAGATATTAATTTCAACTTGATTCCATCTTTAGGCCAACCTAGGAATTCAATTTCCCACCAATATTTTGGGGTTAAGTACTATAATATCATAGAATTATGCTGCCAAAATTGTGGGAAAAAAGTCGAGGACCATGTTCACTCCTGCCACGATCTAACCAACTTTTCACCAAATTTTCAGGGTTGTTAGATATGATGATATTAGAGCAAATCTCAAAGTTACAACTGATTTCGAGGTGTTTTGATATGTGAAATTGGGCTTTAAAGGTCAAAATAGGACATGTAGTCACATAAATCTGTCCACTTAATTAAATGAATACTTAGTATTTATTTGATTATTTAACCATCAATTAATAATTAATTAAATTAATATTTAATTAATTCATCTTAACCCTCTTCTCCTATTAATTAAATAAATTATTCAATTTATTTGATTTAATTCACTTAACCAAATTCATACCATTAATTAAATAAATAAATCATATTTGTTTAATTAAATCTTCTCTCACATATAAATAAATTAATATTTATTTAAATCCCCCAAAATCCCACCTCTCACATTTAAATAAATTAATATTTATTTAAATCCCCCAAAATCCCACCTCTCACATTTAAATAAATAAATCATTTATTTAAATCACCTTTATCCTCCACCCACTTGTATTTTCCTACAAAAGCAAGTTGTACAATTATTTTAAATAAATAATTTATTTAAATCACCTTTATCCTCCACCCACTTGTATTTTCCTACAAAAGCAAGTTGCACAACTATTTTAAATAAATTATTTATTTAAAATCCTATTTATCCTCACCCACTTGAAACCTTTAATGGTTTCCCTTAAAGTATTCAAACTTGATGGCTTTAAAGTCTTCAAACTTGATGGCTTCCTTCTATAGTCTTCTTAAGACTTTAATGGTTTTCCTTAAAGTCTTGAAGCCTTTAATGGTTTCCCTCAAAGTCTTCAAGCATTTTAATGCTTTATCTTCCTTTTTCTCATTTAAATAAATTAATATTTATTTGAATATTTATCCAAATACAACTTGCACACATTTATTGAAATAAATGAATTTTTATTTTAATAAAATCCTATTTTCCCTCACCCACCAAATCCACTTGCAAAATCTAATCCCCTTCTAGATTCTTCTAACCCCTTCCTAATTAACTTAATCCATCCCCTAATTATTGTCACATTCCTAAGCAAAATGGAGTCACTTCTCAGAGCCTAAAAGTCTTTGATAACCATTAAAGGCTTTCAACCTTCAACCACTAAATGTCTCAAAGTCTTGGATAACCTTTGAAAGCTTCCAACCTTCAACCACTAAATGGCTCAAAGTCTTTGATAACCATTGAAGGCTTTCAACCTTCAACCACTTAATCCCCAAAGTCTCCAATAACCATTAATGGTTACCTCAAACCCTCCCACATGGTTAAAACATTTGTTTTGACTCAACCTCTACCCAACCCAAGGGTCTCATCAAGCCTTTAATGCTTTGACCATGATTATCTCTTAATCATTTGCACAAAGGTTTATCCTTGCATTAACTCCTAATCCAGTGGGTAATCCTAATTTAGGCTTGACCCTTACCTTCTAGATAACCATGAGGTCTCCTCAGGCATTTAATGCCTCCAACCTCTTCTCTCAACCCAATCTTATGTTGACACTTGTCACCATTTCATTGGTGCAAATTGTGCACATGGATCCCCAACTTTCAAGCTTGACCCTTGATTAAACCTTTCAATCCTGGCCATCCATTGCTCCATTTTTCCTATAAATAGAGCCCATTCCTTCATAATCCAGATCCTGAAAACTTGTATGCATTTAGGCTATAGACATTTTTAGAGAGCATTTAGCATAGCATAACTAAAATCTTGTCTTTTTGGTAAAATCAATCATTTTAACATCAATAGAATAGTATTTAGCTTTTCATTTCATATTTGAAGCTTAATATTAAATCTCAATCCTCCATAAGCATCCATAGTGCAAAAAGCTGCTGAGAGCTACACTCATTTGGGACTTGGAGAGGAGAGGAACAAGGGAGGAGCAACTATGAGCATCTTGATTAGCTATTTCATTCTATGTTTATATGCTTTCTATTTCATGCTTAATATCTCTCTTGATATGCCTGTTTAGGATAATCTTTTGTTGCTAACACTAACGTTTGTTTCTTATGCTCTTGTGTGTGTTGCCATCAAACAGATTTTCTAATCCTTTTTGCAGAGCATCATTTGGTGAACCCGACGTGAATCCAAACACCAAAAAGATCAACTTTTTTTTTAACCAATAACATGTTGGAATGTTGAAAATGTCACACAAGTTGCGCTTTTGACACTTTTTTGGTTCATTTGACATTATTTTGGCGCTATTCACTCTGTTTCAGTGCTTTTTCCTTGTTTGTCTTTCCCTTTCTTTTAGTGCGTTTGTGTTAAATAGTGCCTCTGTTCAAACGCAGACTAGCGCTATTGTAACAAAATGTTGTACAAATCACCTTGTAACCAAAAAAAAAAAAAAATTTAAAAAAAAAAAAAAATTAGGCTTGTAGAAGCCCACCAAATAGGCGGATTTTACTAACTATTTTTCTCTTTTGTGCAGATTTAAATTAGATTAAAAAGTAGATTTATATTTTTTACTAACTTGTTTTTTTGAAGTTGGTTTTAAAAATGAATTCACTTTTTATTTTGGTTTAAAATTAACTTCACATTTCAAATTTGGGCTTTTAAAAAAAGAATCACACATTTGTTTGGGGCTCTTAAAAAGAATTTCATTGTTCCAAGGTAAAAAGAACCACAAACTTACACAAAAACAACTTTATTTTTTTTGCAAGTTAGGAAACAAACTTCGTTTTGGTGCTTAAAATAAACAAGGCAAAATTTATTTCTTGCATCAAGATAAAACTCACAATCCACACTTCCATTTTTGGTGCAAATAAAATTCACAATCAACTTGTCTCATTTTTAAAGCAATTTTACTTCATGCAAACGTATTTTTCATTAAGTTGACCGGGATTTTCAAATTCTAGTTTACTCAAACAATTGCCTTTGAAAATTAAAAAGAACACCATGATTGTTGGAGCAACATCTCCAAATAGTTAGATCACATTGCAATGATAGATTAAAAAGAACAAGTGTTTTTCGTGCTTGGCACACTTGTGCAAAGAGTTGGTCGAGTGGTCCTACTTCTAACACACACTATCCTCTCCCTTGGCTTTCGTGGTCCTAGGTGCAAGAGAAAAGTGTTAGTAACACTCAAAATTTTATCCTTTTAAGAGAGGCCTGCCAAGAGACACATCACTCTTGGGAACGACCTTGAGCGGTAAATCCTTCGAGCCGCTATAGAAATCAAGTGAGAGTGAAAGCTGTAGCCTTGGGTATAGCTGTTCCTACAGTGTAACTGGCCGAAAGGACAAATGGGCCCCACCAC
Organism: Cryptomeria japonica; assembly: GCF_030272615.1. NCBI lineage: Eukaryota > Viridiplantae > Streptophyta > Pinopsida > Cupressales > Cupressaceae > Cryptomeria > Cryptomeria japonica. Next base: position 583,781,925 of record NC_081413.1, read on the forward strand.
CAGTTACAAGGCTCTTAAGTGAGTCACTGCAGAATGAACTTATGTCCAAAAACATCGAACATGACTAAACACTTTTAAGTAGTAGCCCACCTGTTCTATTGATTGAGGATATTTGAGATATAATTTAGTGCAAGAGCATAGATGGTTTTGCTCCCAAGATACTCACCATACATATTTCCTCGAGTAGAAACATAGCTTTTTGAAAAGTCACTTGTGGCTTGATAAAAGTGGTGACTCCCCCATCATAGGGATCATCTATTTGTTATGCTCGTGCAAGACTTAGTATATCACATCCTTACCTGCCAAGGCGGGATTCATAAGGTATGTAGTACCAAAGTTGAAGAAATATCAAGATGTGGGCTAAATTTATCACAACTAGCCATTTGACCTTAGGGATAAAAAGTGTTTGAAGTGTGTTCGTTTTAAAGACCAAGTGCAAATTGAGCCGACTTCAGGCTTTGGAAATACACCTTAAAATACATCTAAAGGAAGGGTCAAAAACAAGTCCAAGGATTGGGTTGATCTAGACCCATACTCATTTGTGCCTTTGAGGCAACATTCTTGTGTTTGTGTGCTTGCTTTGTTTTCTTGTCAAAGAAAAATCAGAAAATCAATCCCAAAAACATAGTATTCATCCAACATTTCTCAAAAACAAACAAAAATACCAAAAACAAAGTGCAAACAACAAAGAGACAAATTTTATGACCATTCTTCACATCTTGCGAAAGAAGAAGTGTCATCAGAATATCAACTTGAAAAGGAGACCATTAAGCTCAAAGGCTTTGATCAAAAGGAGGAACTTCTTCTATCTCAATAGACAAATCTTTGTCTCACATAGTCTTTCTACATCGCATGCGTCTATACCTTCAAGGTAAAACAAACGAGTTTGATTCAAAATCATTGAATCGTAGAGCTTTTATGCAATATAGAGCTCTGAGTTATCACAAAAATCAAGGAGGAAAGATTAATCCCAACTTCTTCCCAAACATCTATATCACCTACAACACAGCTCGAGAAGTGCCACCAACGCCTGAAAGCGAAGAGATAGAGTTTGTCCCATTTGTAACACAAAGTTTTTATTGAAGTTGAAAACATTTTCATCCATCATCTCACTCATACATCATCACTTCATCATCAATCCGTCCCAACTCTCAAAACATTAAGAGGTTCTTGTCCCAAGTTCTCTTTTAGATATTGCTTGAAATCAAACACATCACATCACTTTTTAGATTGTTTCTACATCTAGGATAAGCTCATCCTAAGAGACACATCTATGCAGGTTAAAACTAGTTCATGAGTGAATCCTCTCATTACTAGGTAGTCAAAATCTGTAACACATCTCAGATTTCTCTACACCTTATCACATCCAAACTCCTCAAAACAAACAAGCAATTCAAAGAAGGAATTTCGGTTACATCTACCTTAAAGTGCTAAAGATCCCCATACAACACAAATCACCAACCATCAATCTTTCATTTCATCAACAACTCATCATCATCTTCAATCAACTTCAACACAAACTTGCAAACAAAATGGCTCAAACCCGATCGCAATCAAGGCAATGAGAAATAGAAATTGAGGAAGAAGAGGACAACCTCAATGAATTTCAAGAAGCACTTGGAGGAAATGTAAATGATGAAAACCCAAGTACTCCCACTCCTTCAACAATCGAAAGGGTTCAACATAACCCTCATTTTAACAGATTGTTTGATGAAATACTTAGGAGCAATGCGGATGTTCACTTCTTAAAACTCGCTCAAGAAGGAGCCAAACTCCCCTCAGACTTTGATCTTGCCCAATTAAGACAAGCATCAGAAAGACAAAGTCGCCATGAGGAAGAAAGAGGTAGAAATCACATCAGATATAACATTCCTCGAGGTAATCCACCACCTCCTCCTCCAAATGAAATGGAGATGTTGCGGCAACAAGTCAAGAATCTCGCCCAACAACTTCATAGTGGTGTTAAGACCAATCAATTCTCACTTAATGATATCTGTCCCTATCCGTTTGATAGGAATCTTTATATGCCACCCTTTCCACGCGGGTTCGAAACACCCAAATTTGAAAAATATAGAGGAAAGGGGGATCCCCATGATCATGTCCGAGAATTTCATTCCGCTTGTCTTGAAGTGGCTTATGAGGACACATACCTAATGCGCCTTTTTCCCCAAAGCTTGGGAGGAACAACCACATCATGGTTTTCCCGACTACTAGGTGGCATTAGAACATTTGAGGAACTCATCCAGAAGTTCCTATCTCATTACTCTTATAATATTGAACGCGACATCACCATGGCTGATTTGTGCAACACCAAACAAAAACCAGGTGAACTATTCTCAGTATTCCTTCAATGATGGCGCCAAATGTCTAGCAGACGTTCTCTTCAGTTACCTGAACGAGAACTAGTGGAAATTTTCATTTCCAACTTAAACGAAGAAATGGAATTTCACCTGGATGTCAAAGACACAGACTCTTTTAACGATATGATCACCAAGGGTTTAAAATGTGAAAGGGCACTCATCAAGAAAGGACTCATCAAAATCTTTAATGAACCAAAAGATGGTCTTCACCCATGCTTCAATAGCGATAAACCAAACTTCTGGAATAAAAACAAGAATATCGTCAATGATGGGGTTGTGGATGCCCGGACTATCCAAAATGCACAACCTGTGGTTCGATTTGCAGGACAAAATCCTCCACCTCAGAATAACACAAATGTTCCTTCCAATCAAGGTCGCATCACATCTCATGATGAACCAAGACCTCGTCCACAAAAACAAAAATGCGCATATACTCCCTTAGGGGAACCCATTGAAACAGTGTTGCAACAACTCATTTCTCAAAATTTGATCACTCTACCTAAGCTATCCAACTATGAGCCTCAGGTCAAACCGGCATGGTGGAGAGATACTGAACATTGTGAATTCCATCAAGGAAGAGGACACAAGACAAGTAATTGTCACCGATTGAAAGATCTCATTCAAGATCTTATTGACCGAGGAGAAATTGAAATTGAAGGACATGACCCAAAAACAACAAATAATGATCATTTGATGTTCAAAAATCCACTTCCATCACAAGATCAAAGGGGTCCTTCCACTTCCCGGCGAGGCATTGATACCACTGATTATACGCAGGCTACGTATAACTACATTGTAAATCACCTGTATGATGCCAGTGAACAAATTGCAACCATAACCTTCAAAAATCCCACCTCAAATTGCAATGTTGTTACACGTCGTGGCAAGGTCACCATCAAGGCAGATCCACAGGGCACCACCTCCATCTCAAAGCAGTACAATCTTGTGGAACAATTAGACAAAACCCCTGCACTTATATCCATTTTAGAGCTTTTGCGTCTATCGCCCTCTCATAAAACTATCTTGGATCAAGCCCTCCAAGAAGCGTCAGTCCCCGCAAATATGAATACAGACCAATTTCAAGCCATGGTTGGAAGTCTTAAGTCATCACCTTGTCTCACTTTTTCTGAAAGTGACAACTCTTCCTTCCAGCAACCTCATAATGCTTCGCTACACATTGAAGGCTTTATCAACCAACACAGGATCAAGCGAGTCTTGATCGATAATGAAGCAGGCCTAAACATTTGTACACTACAGTTGGTCACAACATTGGGATATGCAATAGAATCAGTGGATCCTCGCAAGAAGATCACCATTAAGGCCTATGATGATGCGGAGCGTTCATCCAAAGGAGCTGTGGTACTACCAATCCGAGTAGGCCCCGTGGTAAAGCACATCATTTGTCAGGTTTTGGACCTTCCTCTGCCATACAATCTATTATTAGGGAGACCTTGGATACATGCCATGCAAGCCGTTCCATCTACCTACCATCAATGTATCAAGTTCCCACATAATGGTGCAGAGATCACAATCCTGGGTGATGCAAATCCTTTTGCGTATTGCCATAATATCAACCATCAACCAGAGATTACTGTTCCTAATAATAGAGAAGCCATTTCCTCTACGTCATATATAAGCCCAATCTCTCTTGCCAGTTCAAACACCACTATACCTATGCAAGAAAAGCTTAAAATGAAAGTAGCAGAGGAAGGTCCTGGGGAATACAACTTGAGTCAACTCTTTTGTGTGGGACAAATGCCCACTTCTCCTAGAACACATGGTAAACCACAACAGTTACTCCAGCAACCACAAATCACGCCGACATGTGCTTTGATGCCTTTCATCCTTGGGAAGAGTCAAGAGGAAGAGACACAAGATGAGGACCTAGCGGAATGGATCTATAAAGATCCCATCACCACTGATAAACCGCAAGTTACACTTCCTACGGAACAGTATGGCAAAGGCCTCCTCATTATGCAAAGAATGGGATATGATGGTCAGAGTGCTTTGGGATACTGCAAACAAGGACGACATGAACCTCTGCTACCAGAATTCAAGCCCAAAGGTAATACAGGCCTTGGCTTTGAAAAAGAGATCCTTCCTAAACTCAGATTCAAAGGAAAACCCAGCAAACCATTTTGCCCACCTACTGCAAAGAGGACACCTTTCATAATCAAAGCACCATCAAGCACTATCCCCACTGCCCCATCGAGGCTCACAACTCCACCATCTACAATACCAATCATCCCACCAATCAAACCAGTAATCCCATTCGCAACAACCATTACATCCATAGTACCATTAGCAGCAACAACTGTATCAGAATCCACAGCAACATCTATGGCACCAGCCATTCCAACAAAAGCCACTAAATCAACACTGCCGATACTTCCAGTAACAAATCCTTTAATCCCCATCACAGTTCCTGCAGCACCGATCACTACAAAGATACATAAACCAATCACACCTGCCGTGTTTAACTCCAAAGACATCCCAGTATGGTATAGCAATTGGATGCTGGAGAGTGATTCAGAGACCGACTCACATGAGTGGGAATTTGATTCTGTACAACTTAACACTTCAGATGAGAAAGACACATCACCACCTCCGCCACGCAAAGACATCCCTGTTTATGGAGAAGCACAGATAAAGACCACTTGGGTACCTGAGCTGGAAACATCTTCCACAGACCCTATGTCTCATCCTACACCTGATTCTGACAAGGAGAGTACCATTAACGACCTTCACCATAATGTCTTAACCCTCACTGATACATCTCCCAAACTTAACCTAATCGATGAAGTAATGCCCATTATCCACCCTGAACTCATCGAATGGAACCAATCAAATCCTCCATGTCTTGACCTCTTCCAAAACGATGAGGCTATCATTGACTTTTTGGAATTATGGGATAATCTACCAAGCGGGGAGCACAAAGCTGGATTCGCCATTGAACTTAATAGCGCAGCATACTTCGGGGCGGATGCCAAACCTTTCAGCTGCAAAAATATAACAATGAAACATGGATCTTCTAGTGAAAACCACACTGTGGCACTGTTTGATCCCACAAAAGTAAAAAGAAAGAGCGTATCCAACGATGAAAACCTCTTTGAGGCACCTGAGGATGAAGGGTTTGACATTCTCCCTGCTAATGCACAACAGGAACGATCAACAATTCTCATTGAGGAAACCAAAGAATACAATGTGGGGACTCCTGAAAATCCTCATATCATACATCTGGCATCTCTTCTCACTCCAGAGGAACAACCTAAATTTATAGAGTTCTTCCAGAAGCGTCAGATCAACTTTGCATGGTCATATGCAGACATGCCTGGGCTTGATCCTGATTTAGTCATGCATCACCTCACCGTAGCAGAAGGAGCCAAACCTGTCAAGCAGAAGCTTCGTAAGATGCATCCCCAAATTGCAGTGCTAGTCAAAACAGAACTCAAGAAACTCCTAGATGTTGGTTTCATTAGGCCAATTGATTATGCAGAATGGATCTCCAACATTGTGCCTGTCGGCAAACCAAAAGGGGGCATCCGCATTTGTACTGACTTCAGAGATCTGAATAAGGCATGTCCTAAGGATGACTTTCCCCTACCAAATATCGACATCATAGTGGATCTAACAGCAGGACATGCGATGCTTTCACTCATGGATGGCTTTTTTGGCTACAATCAGATAAAGATCGCACCCGAAGATCAACATAAGACAGCCTTCACATGTCCATGGGGCACATACTATTGGAATGTAATGCCTTTTGGTCTAGAGAATGCAGGAGTGACCTATCAAAGAGCAATGACCACCATCTTCCCTGACATGATGCATACTATGATGGAAGATTATGTGGATGACTTACTAGCAAAATCACTTACTAGAGAAGGACATCTCCACATCTTAGATCAAATCTTTGATAGACTGGAACAATATCATGTTCGACTCAACCCAAAGAAATGTGTCTTTGGAGTGACCTCCGGGAAGCTTCTAGGATACATTGTCTCAAGCAAAGGCATTGAGGTCGACCCAGCAAAGGTAAAAGCAATCATGGACATGCCACCTCCAAACAATATCAGTCAGCTAAGGACACTACAAGGACGACTTCAATCCATCCGAAGATTCATTGCACAATTGGCTGATAAGTGTCACCCATTTACACATCTGCTACACAAGAACATCCGCTTTCAGTGGGATGCTCGATGCCAGCAAGCATTTCAGACACTTAAAGACTATCTCATGAATCCACCATTGTTGATGCCACCAGATCCAAGTAGACCGTTGTTACTTTATATCTCAGCGACAAGTACAACATTAGGTGTATTATTGGCACAACATAATGCAGAAGGCAAAGAGTGTGCTGTTTACTACATCTCTCACACACTGGTTGGCTATGAACTCAATTACACACCTATTGAGCGAGCTTGCCTAGCAGTAATCTTAGCAGCCACTAAATTGCGACACTATCTATTGACACACAAGGTACAACTCATCACAAAGATTGATCCACTCAAGTATTTACTCAGCAAAGCAGCATTGACAGGTCGCTTGGCCAAATGGGTAATGATTCTAAGTGAATTTGACATCGAGTATGTGGACCGTAAAGCTATCAAAGGGTAGGTCATTGCAGATCAGTTGGCCGATGCACCACTCATAGGCGATCATCCCCTCATTTCCAATTTTCCAGATGAAGAGATATTCATGATCACAGAAGTACAACCATGGAAACTATATTTTGATGGTTCATACACCAAGCACGGCTCAGGGGCAGGCATTTTGTTTATCACACCTCAAGGTGATAGCATCCCGAAGTCTTACAGGCTCACATTTCCATGCACAAACAACATAGCAGAGTATGAGGCCTTGATCACAGGACTTAGGTTAGCCGTACAGTGGAAATTACAAGAAGTACAAGTATATGGCGATTCCCAACTAGTCATTCGACAAGCAACAGATGAATATCAGACCAAAGATGATAAACTCATGCCATATAAGCAAATGGTGGACACTCTAAAGACATCATTTACTACTATCACTTTTGAGTAGATACTAAGAGATTAGAATCGAGCTGCTGACGCTATGGCTACCATCACATCTCTACTAGATCTTCCACAGAATTCAACACGCTACGAGTTCTTGGTAGAACAGCTTTGGATCCCCGCTTATGATATCCCCGAATCTGAAATGATATGTCACCTTGTTGGTTCTGAATCCCCATGGTACGATGAGTTCTACACCTATCTCCGCGATCATACCCTTCCTCCCAACCAATCGAATAACCAACGAAAAACCTTTATTCACCAAACTGCTCGATATATAATTATTGCCGAAACCCTATATCGACGTAGTCTTGATGGTACTCTCCTTCGATGTCTGGAACAGGATGAGATAACAAAGGTTTTGGAAGAGGTACATGAAGGAATTTGCGGGACTCACTCAAGTGGTCCATCACTAGCCAAGAAGATCATGCGAGCTGGATACTATTGGCCATTTATGGAAAAGGATTCCTACTACTTTGTCAGAAAATGCAAGAAATGTCAAGTTCACGGCGACCTGATACATGCACCAGCACAGGAACTGCAACCAATCACAACACCATGGCCTTTTTGTCAATGGGGCCTTGACCTTGTGGGTAAGATTCATCCATCTTCATCCAATGGCCATAAATTCATTATTACCGCCACTGAATATTTCACAAAGTGGATCGAAGCTGTTCCACTTACTCAAGTCACCGGCAAGCAGATCACCTCATTCATCCTCAACTACATCATCTGCCGGTATGGTGTGCCCATGTCCATCATCACAGATAACGGTCTTCCTTTCAAAAATCAGGATGTCTGTAAGCTTTGTGAGAAATTTCATATCCAACATCGCTTTTCCACTCCCTATTACCCACAAGGCAATGGTCAGGCTGAAGCATCCAATAAAAAAATATTGAGAATCCTAAAGAAGATAGTCAATGATGCCGGTCGTGATTGGCATGTTCAATTGAATCCAACATTATGGGCATATCGAACTAGCTTTCGAACCCCTACAGGTGAAACTCCTTATTCATTGGTCTATGGTACAGAAGCTATCTTACCTATTGAGGTTGAGATACCATCATTACGAGTTTCCTTGCATAATCTCATCGATGATGAAGCATACAGAGTCTCACATCTTCAGGACTTAGAGTTACTTGATGAGAAATGACAAGCTGCATACAATCACCTCAAAGCCTATCAGCAGCGCATGAGTAGAAGCTACAATCACCGAGTTAGACCTCGTACATTTGAGGTAGGTGATCTTGTTCTTCGAGAGAATCCTCACAACCAACCAAACAGAGAACATCAAGGCAAGTTTGAATCAAACTGGCTGGGCCCATATGTTGTCACTGCTGTATTCGGGTCCGGGGCATATCAGTTGGCTACATCAGAAGGAGAACCGCTCGCAGATCCAATCAATAGCATGCACCTCAAACGGTTTTATACCTAAGGTATACAGAGCATCAGACTCCCCTACATATCAGAAAATATCAAAAACATTCAGAAAATGTCCTAAAGAAAATACAAAAAAAATTCAAAAAAGTAAAGAAAAAATCATGCATCCAAACCGTGAACAACCACTCCGGTGGCACCTTGGGTAAGTGTGATGGTGAAAACTTGGCAAACAGGCGCCACTCGTAAGGGCTCTGGCTCCATTATCTTTTCAAGACTTGTTGTGATCACATTTACTTCATACATACATCCATCCATCTAAAGCCATGGCTTGTTATTCATCTGTCATTAAGAAAGTACTCCATGCATCTAGCATCCCACCTTTTCATAGTCAGGTCTAAATACTGGGGGCAATACCCTTAACCTATTGATGGAAGTGGATTCTACATTGTCTTATGTGTCATTACGCTCTTCATTCAGGCAATCATCAAAAATATCAAAAACATTCAAAAAAAAAAAAGTCCCAGAAAATATCAAAAACATTCAAAAACAATAAAAAATCCAAAAACATTCAAAAATGTTTCACAAAATCCAAAAACATCGGAAAAACCATCGAAAAACACCCAAAAACATGACAACACCTTGTACATATTCATTCGAGCAATTACCAAACAAGCATTGACACAAACACTCACACAAATGACCACTTATCAATCAACCAAAACAATCGACATCAACAATCCAAAACTGTCTTTAAAACAAGGATGCATCCTTCCTTACCAAAACAAAGACAAAAGTGACGTTTTCTTTGACAAGAAAATTATGTTAAGCTATCAAATGCTTGGTTGATTCGTGAGTAATTCATTTGTTTATCTGTATCGGGATCTTTCAGCATTGTTTTGTATCGTTTGCGCATTATTTTCGATGAAGTTCTGGGGCATGTACTAATGGTGTCTACGTGGGAAGTTCACTAAGATATGAGATCATAGGCAAAAATACAGTCATAGATCATTACGGCTTGCTGACTACAGCGTATACCTCGACCATATGAGCATGAACCATTACCAAGGATCCATATTCTTTTATTCTTTATGTATATACTATTTGTTTATAGGTACAATGCTCATTCTTTGGTTCCTCCTCATCCAATTTGGATAAAGGTTTTTATTTCTTAGTACGGTATGCACTTGTCTCAGGATATGATCAGCCTAAGATCAAGGAGGACGATCCAAGTCATGCATGAATGGAGATAATCCTTGTCTGTTCCGCAAGCAATGCTCAGGTCAACTTGATCCATTATATCAAGTTGCTTGTATTAACTTGCTATATAAAATCCATGTAAGAAATACTCTAGTCATCTTGAATCTTTATGTCAAGTTGCTTGTATTTTCTTACAACATTTTAAAGCTCAATGATGAAAAATAAAGCACCATGGATCATCATTCCATCTCATCTGTATATATTGCATTTCGTTGCATTCCACCCATCCATACATTCATAATAGCTGCATATCATGCATACATAGTCATAATAATGCATACTCTATTTTCCTCTTCTTCCATAGGAATGAGTCATAAGTCCTGCATATCTTCTATCTAACATCAAATCCCCCCTCACCCTCCCTATCTTGATCATCAACATCATCCTAATCCCTTCATTGCTTCCCATCCTCACTCATCCACAAAATTAAGCCAGTTACTCTGTCTACACAGATACATCGACTCCCACACACCTAGACTATCAATAGATACTCTGATCACGTATCTTCGGGTCTCAACAGGTAATCGATTATGGTAATCCTAGACTACATCAGGCATTTATCATAATGACCTAGTCTCAACGGGGCTACCATGATTCCCCACAACCATCCATCACACGCACATACTATCAATTGATCAACCAATCAAACACAATCCAATGGACAATTACATCAATTGTCTACGTCTCAACGAGTATTTTGCTTCATATACCTTGACTTCATCGGGCAATTACATCAATTGTCTAAGTCACATCAGGTCACTTTGATTCACTTACTCAGACTTTATCATGTCCAAGCGACCAATTGACATCAACTGTCATGCTTTGACTTGACCGGGGCAATTCAACCGATTGCACCAGATTGTCCAACCAATTTTGATCAATTGTATAGCATCAATCCAAACCCCACACTACATCTACTATGTATCTCTTGCATGACCTCAGGGTACCCGCTGGCTTGTTGTTTCTTCATATTCACTCCATTTTCTCCCATTCTTTCAACATTAGTTCTAATTTCTTCTATTCTACCTCCCCTCCACTTTTCATTCTTTTTCGAGAGATTGCCCGATTTTTCAAAAAAAAAAAATAAATTCGGCCCATCTCTTGAGGGGGCATACCACCCATTAAATTTACATTTTATGGGGCATTTCTTCACACTTATTTTTCTTTCTTTGAAACGACGCGATAAACCGCACCGTCTCAAAGAGGGGCAAATGTAGTCACATAAATCTGTCCACTTAATTAAATGAATACTTAGTATTTATTTGATTATTTAACCATCAATTAATAATTAATTAAATTAATATTTAATTAATTCATCTTAACCCTCTTCTCCTATTAATTAAATAAATTATTCAATTTATTTGATTTAATTCACTTAACCAAATTCATACCATTAATTAAATAAATAAATCATATTTGTTTAATTAAATCTTCTCTCACATTTAAATAAATTAATATTTATTTAAATCCCCCAAAATCCCACCTCTCACATTTAAATAAATTAATATTTATTTAAATCCCCCAAAATCCCACCTCTCACATTTAAATAAATAAATCATTTATTTAAATCACCTTTATCCTCCACCCACTTGTATTTTCCTACAAAAGCAAGTTGTACAATTATTTTAAATAAATAATTTATTTAAATCACCTTTATCCTCCACCCACTTGTATTTTCCTACAAAAGCAAGTTGCACAACTATTTTAAATAAATTATTTATTTAAAATCCTATTTATCCTCACCCACTTGAAACCTTTAATGGTTTCCCTTAAAGTATTCAAACTTGATGGCTTTAAAGTCTTCAAACTTGATGGCTTCCTTCTATAGTCTTCTTAAGACTTTAATGGTTTTCCTTAAAGTCTTGAAGCCTTTAATGGTTCCCCTCAAAGTCTTCAAGCATTTTAATGCTTTATCTTCCTTTTTCTCATTTAAATAAATTAGTATTTATTTGAATATTTATCCAAATACAACTTGCACACATTTATTGAAATAAATGAATTTTTATTTTAATAAAATCCTATTTTCCCTCACCCACCAAATCCACTTGCAAAATCTAATCCCCTTCTAGATTCTTCTAACCCCTTCCTAATTAACTTAATCCATCCCCTAATTATTGTCACATTCCTAAGCAAAATGGAGTCACTTCTCAAAGCCTAAAAGTCTTTGATAACCATTAAAGGCTTTCAACCTTCAACCACTAAATGTCTCAAAGTCTTGGATAACCTTTGAAAGCTTCCAACCTTCAACCACTAAATGGCTCAAAGTCTTTGATAACCATTGAAGGCTTTCAACCTTCAACCACTTAATCCCCAAAGTCTCCAATAACCATTAATGGTTATCTCAAACCCTCCCACATGGTTAAAACATTTGTTTTGACTCAACCTCTACCCAACCCAAGGGTCTCATCAAGCCTTTAATGCTTTGACCATGATTATCTCTTAATCATTTGCACAAAGGTTTATCCTTGCATTAACTCCTAATCCAGTGGGTAATCCTAATTTAGGCTTGATCCTTACCTTCTAGATAACCATGAGGTCTCCTCAGGCATTTAATGCCTCCAACCTCTTCTCTCAACCCAATCTTATGTTGACACTTGTCACCATTTCATTGGTGCAAATTGTGCACATGGATCCCCAACTTTCAAGCTTGACCCTTGATTAAACCTTTCAATCCTGGCCATCCATTGCTCCATTTTTCCTATAAATAGAGCCCATTCCTTCATAATCCAGATCCTGAAAACTTGTATGCATTTAGGCTATAGACATTTTTAGAGAGCATTTAGCATAGCATAACTAAAATCTTGTCTTTTTGGTAAAATCAATCATTTTAGCATCAATAGAATAGTATTTAGCTTTTGATTTCATATTTGAAGCTTAATATTAAATCTCAATCCTCCATAAGCATCCATAGTGCAAAAAGTTGCTGAGAGCTACACTCATTTGGGACTTGGAGAGGAGAGGAATAAGGGAGGAGCAACTATGAGCATCTTGATTAGCTATTTCATTCTATGTTTATATGCTTTCTATTTCATGCTTAATATCTCTCTTGATATGCCTGTTTAGGATAATCTTTTGTTGCTAACACTAACGTTTGTTTCTTGTGCTCTTGTGTGTGTTGCCATCAAACAGATTTTCTAATCCTTTTTGCAGAGCATCAGGACATAATTAGGGTTTATGATTAAATGATTTATAGGCGAAATAAAATAAAAAGGGCACACTTAGGGTAAAGGGCCTAATTTTATGATGTGGGGAGTGATGAAATATGACTTTAGATTTAATTAAACTAATTAATTAAATTCTTAAAGGGAAATTATGATGCAAGGTGGAAACATACTAAGGCGGTTGCTAAACTAATTGTGGAATTGTACCACCCTAGGAAGGGTGTACAATTTATGACACTATATTTAGTCCCCACTTTAGTGGTCATATGACACTACGTGCATATGCAACCTAAAATAAAATAAAAAACATTCATGAAAAAGGATATATCGACAAGTTGTCAGATGAAGCTCCCAACAGTATCTACAGTACATAGTTAGGAACCGCACCCTACAAAACCACATGTTAGATAAAATCACAAAATCACCTAAATTATTACTAAGGAAGGTGATGAAAATTCAAGGGTAGCTATATGTCCTCCCTATTTTGGCTTTCTAATTTAGTGATTTGAAATAGGGTATCATGTTTACCACATCGAATTGTGGAAGAAGATTGATGACAAATGCTCACAAGAAGATTTGATACAAGATCAAAAACTAATGGAGAATCATTTGGTAAGAAAGAGAACTAAATCTTAATTCCAACACAACAAAGAGTGTGATGAATTGAGAGCTCTCTAAAATAAGATGAAAGATTTAAATGGAAACAAATACAATATATATAAGCCAAAAATGCAAATCCATAAAGGAAATTAGAAAATAATGGAGGATTGAAATGACATCAACAAGAGATTATTTTTAGAAACACTCTTCTAAAGAAGGCAAGAGGTCCTCATCAAGGACATGCACGTTCACAAAATAGAAGGTTTTATTATAAAAGATGCTACTCAATAAAGAAAAGAAATTTATGAATGATCAAAGACTTCCAACACCAAGGAGGAGGTCCCAATTAAGGATATGTACTTAAGATCACCATTAGGGATGATTGTTCTACTATGAGAGAAGGAATTCAAATATTAATACACCTCTACCATTAGGGATGATTGTTTTATTGTAAAAGAAGGAGAGATGTTTGAAAGCACTCTTGCCCCCCCATGTATAGGGAGAAGAGATGAGATATAAATAGGCTATTATGTTGCTTCAAATAAGTATGATTGGATGTGAAATTGTACCATCATGAATGACAATGAGCCCCCAATAAGTGAGATACCAATGTCACATAATGACGAGTAACATAACAACCATTAATGATATTTAATGACATGATAGATTGAATGAGGTATTTGAATATGACATGTTAAATGCTCTACTATAAGTGAGATTAAAAGCATGTATAATTTGATGAATGTTAAAAGGTCTTTAGAAAGAGGGAAGTTTATATGAGAATAATAGGCTTCTACGTCATACTTTTCTTGCACACAAGAAATCTTAGGACAGGGATAAGTGTAATTCATTAGAGCCTTATTCCTAGAAGAAGGGATTTTAAAATGAGTACAAAATAAAGTCTAATAAGGGGGATTAGAAATATCTTGAGGCTATTCATAAAGAGATTTGTTCATCACCAAGATTTCCTTATGAGGGGGATGAGTGTTGAAAGAAGTAGAAGATGATTTAATTGAGGTGAGGTTATCATCACTACTAAAAATAGCATTCACATTGAGAGATTGTATTTTAGATGCTTTGGTGGGCTTAGAAGGATTATATCCAAGTCAAAATGAAGCTTAATGTGTGTTAAGTTCTAAAGGAACTTTAATTCCTTGTTCATTCATGCCACAACCATTGCCATCATAGCCACTCTTAGTGATGCAAGAGCATCTGGTGGTGTAAGGGCAATCTTGCATCACCCAAAAAGATTTTAATTTTCTATTGTAGTTTCTATATTTTCCCTTCTTATTTTTGCAATTTAATCATAGTCAAATTTGAAGCCCTCAGAGGCTCTGGATGAGCCCAGAAATTGGTGGAAATCTAAAGTAGTTAGCCTTTAGGCCCTACTTTGCCTTGCATCTTTTCAAGATTTTCAAGAGCTTTTCGAAAAGGTATTATCATTGAAAATCCGACAATTAGATCAAAAGTTGCAGCTACCAAAAGTTGGACATTTATTTCTTTTTGGAAAGTTTTTCGGTTATCGAACTTGGCTTCAATGAAATTATACAGTTTCTTGTTCTGGCACTAGTTAATCCACCAAGTTTATTTTGCAAATGTAATCTTAGTTCCAAAGGAAAGAAAGTCTATTCAAGGCTCATCTTTGAGGAAAATAGGGAAGTTTTTGGAGTTGATTTTTTGAGAGCTTAGAGTTGGGAGATTGTATTGTGTGAAGGTTATTTTCCAGAATTTATAAGTTGCATGTGTGGCAACCTGTGAGGTTTTAATCCTCTGAAATTATAATGCATGTAGTGCATGTTTGTTGCGAATAGTAATAAAATTTCTCTTTTGTTTCTCAATTGTTGTGTTCTTCTGTTTCTCAGGTTGTTCCCTCATCACTTAGCTAAAATGTGAAAACCAAGGCCATAAACGGATGCCAAATCAGAAAGAGATGGTGATGCCTCATAGGTCTCATTGGTATATTAATTAGAGGAAGGATTTGAAGAATTAATTGAATTAGAAGCAGCCACAAAGTGGTTACTTAGTTGTTTAGACAAAATGGGTTGCTCTTTAGGTTCCTCCTTAGATATCTACTTCTCAGTCTTAGATCCTTTCAAAGATACTCTATACTCTCCTATAAAAGTAGAAGTAAAGTCTAGAGATCTCCAATCATCATCTAAGAGCACTCCTTTGGGATAAAAGATATCTTTGGGAAGGGATATTGATTGACTAAAGAATCGAGAGTACTAGAAGGAACAACATCATTAAAGGAAATAGATATATTTGAAAAAGTAGTGGGATTAGGATAAGAATGGAATGTAGTTGAACAAAGAGATCTAGGTTGTAATGATTCTTGAATTTTAGTATTAGCTAATAAGGTGTATGTTTTATTGTTATAAATGAACTTGAGTTTCCTATGCAAAGTTGAGAGGACGACTTGCATGCTATGAATCCAAGGTCTCCCTAATAGAAGGTTATATGTCAAATTACCAAGCATAACATGAATAGGTTTCGGTAGAATAACAGGACCTACCTTAATAGGAAAGGTTATGATACCTAAACTTTGTTTAGCAACATTATCAAAGCCTCTAATAGTAAGAGAAGCAGGTTCGACGAGAGAATGATTCACTTTAATCTTATCCAATAAGTTTACACCACAAACATTAAGGCCAAATCCATTATCCACAAGGGTTTATTTTATATCACTATCAAGGATAACAACCACAATCATAAGAGGATCATATTGATGTTGTATTTCACAAGAGGGTAACTCATCTTGTGTGAATACAATTTGAGATTTAGGTTAATTTGTAGGATCAATCAAAGAAGCCATGTTATTAGGTTTCACTGCAAGTGGGACATTTAAGTTTTTCAAAGCATCTTGTAACATCCCATGATAAGTAGGTGAAGTTTGAACCAAATCCCAAATAGAAATCTTGGCAGGAGTAGCTTTAAGTTGTTCAATGAGATCATACTCCTTACTAAGGGTTGATATACGAGGTGCTTGAGGAAGAATAGGTTCAAGATTAGGAAGAGAAGTTAGGATAACTAGAGAAGGATTAGGTTGCCTATTGTTTCTTTTGTTGTAGGTATGAGAAACCATATGATAACTCTCTCCTGTGATCTTCTTAGCATACTCATAAGGGCTCTTATTAGGATAACCTCCTTGCATAGTAAGAATAGGTTTCTTAGGAGTATAAAAATAATCATCGACATAATCACCTTGAACCGCTAAGATAGGCTTACATTGAGAAGTTTGAGAAGAAAAAGCACCTTGAACTATGAAGAGGGGTTTATTAAGTGTTTCATTCACATGTATCAAATTGATTGAAGATGGTTTAGGAATATGGAAGGAGTCTTTAGAATAAAAATGAACAAGATTTTTGGAAGAATTATTGATAGTCTCTTCTTGCACTAAAATGTTATCATGGACAGGACCAATTTTAGGAGATAGACTACAAGTAGGCATTGATGTTTTAAGAGGAAAATTATTAGTAGGAAAGGTCATATCACCCTCTATCACCAAAGGATTTACACGGGGGAATAAACTCTCTAGGAGAAGAATCAACATTACTCTCTAAAGTCTCACCTTTAAGAGGGAGATCTTTGAAAGAGATGTCAACATTCTTACCATGAACTAGGGTATCCTTATTAGTAGAATGGAGTTGAGGGGAGGGAGATGCCTTACCTTTAGAGGAAAAATGATTAAGATTCATGGAAGGTGAGATGGTATCAAGAGAGTTACTCTTATAGGGTAATGAATAATCAACACGTTATTCTAATGGTTCATCCCAAATAGTGAGGTTATTGAAAAAAGTATTAGAAATATGTTGCACAAAGATGTCCTTATTGTTATTGCCAATTTTGGGAGGGGGGATAAAATTGTTCGTTAATTCTTCATCCTTAGAAGGGAGAGCATAACTACATGTGTTTGAATCATCCTCTTGCCTCAAAATGTGTTCAATAGGATCTTTAAGGATGAGAGAATTAAGGAAATTGATTATGATCTCATTTTCTTTCTCTAAGGCATCTTTAGGGGTAAGACAAACTTTAGGAGAAGGGAAAGCATTTGTCATTAATGCATCATCTCTAGTGGGAATTTTGTTAGAATTAAAAGAGGAAATTCCCTCACTAGGAAAAGTAGGGACAATACCATGAAGTATTCTTTAGGAGGGAGATGAACATTATTCTCCAAAGGTTCATGCTTAGGAAGGAGACCTTTGGAAGAAGTGCTCATAACCACTTGTTGTACTAACAAGCCCCCATTTGTAAGACCAAATTTTGGAGAAGATTAGTCAATATCCATCGATACCTTTTCACTTATAGAGGAATCATGTAGGTAAGGTAGAGTAACATTAAGAAAGGTGTTTATGATATCATCCTCTTCCTCTAAGATAGCTAGATGGGAAGGGCTTATTTTAGGAGAATTGTCAAAATCACTCTTCAAATTTTCATCCTTAGAGAATGGGAGAGTTTTGAAGGGCTTGGTAACAACTCTTTTAAGCACTAAAATGTTGTCATAGATAGGAGGAGGTTATTTAAGAGATGGAAAAATTGAAACAAGGTAAGCTAACTCATTATGGCATTTATGAAATGAATGCATCATGACAAAAATTTTCCTCTTTCAAATGATAACATATGCAAAATAGAAGGAAATGTTCAATTTTAACCAATGCAAGCATTATAAATGAAATTTAGAAAATGAAATTTATAAGTGAAATGTGTTCCAAAATCAGATCTGAAATCAATGATCCAAATTAAGCTATCCACACGTTTAATTTTGAATTGAAAAATTAGGGTTTTAACAAAATTAACCTCTAAATTTTGAAATTTGCAAGGAATTGAAACTTGTAAATGTAAATTTAAATTAGAAATATAGAAAAGAACTCAGATCTAAGAACATAAATCATAATTCAACAAGATTGGGTTCACATCGGGTTCACAAAAATGTGGTGGCGGGAAAAGCGAGATCGGGTGACTAGGACCTAATCTTACTTTTGCCAACACATTGGGAATATGAAAGATCCTATGAAGATAGATCAATTTGCCTACTTATTATTAGAAAGAGAGAGCCAAGGATTAACTATTATGGTTTCTATTCCTTTTGTTTCAAATGATGATAAAACCTAGGGTTTGATTGATCAACTAGACTAGGAGATGAAGAATGAAGAATGAAGCATAAATGAACTTGAAATTGCACAAAATTGTAGATCTCAAATGGAGATACTAAAAGAATGAAAGGTGGATAATTTTGGATGTGTACCTGATGCTACAAACTGAAACAAACTGACCAGGATAAGGGTGCCATGCCACTATCCCTGAGAATCTAACAGAGGGCTCTAACTAGAGAGATGGAATCTGAAGGTCTTGAAGTTGAAACCTGGTTAAAATGATTGATTTTGAGGGGTACTAGGGTGCCAAACCACTATTATAGGTAGGACCAGGGTGCCACACCCCTTTCCTTGGCATTTTTCTACAAATTTGAGACTTATGGGTGGTTCCAGTGCCTTTTCTTTCTCTAAAACTGCCTTCAGGTACATGTTCCTTCGCCTGCAACTTAAAAGGGAAGATTTGGGTGGCTATATAAGGTTTTACCTAAGTCAAACCCCTCTATTGGTGATTTCCACCTCAACAAATAGTCAATAATGTATGAAAAATATGTGTGCTAGATACTTTTCTTAATGCAAGATCCTAAAACTAAAGAAACTAGAGCTACTCATATGCATGAGAGTAAACCTGAAATGTAAATGTGAATGTAAATAATAATGCTTAAAACCAAATATATTAAATAATCTAAAGCATGAATTTAAATATTCAAATTGATGTAAAGAAGCTGATACAAAGGCATGAAAATATAATGAAATCATACCAATCCCCAAGGAGATATTGCCACTAGATCTCTTATTACTCTTAAATATCTTCAAGGCTCCTAATTGATGATGAATGCTTGATGAAATGTTGTTGAATATTGTTGAAGACTTTAGATAGGGTTATCTTTCACTACATAGAAGGCTCCTTATGCTCACTCCCATAGTCTTTTCCTATATTTGATTCCCTTAGATCCCTTCAAATGAAGAAAGAAAGCTTTTATGTATGAAACCCTAGATCCTAATTTTGAGTTGATTTTGTCTTTAGGATGACTTAGGAATTGAATTTCCTGCCAATATTTTGGGGTTAAGCATTATAATATCACAGAATTATGCTTCGAAAATTTGAACTCCCGCCAAGGTCCGACCAAAATTTTCACCAAAATTTTTAGGGTCGTTAGATATGATGATATTAGAGTGAATCCCGAAGTTACAACTGATTTTGAGGTTCTTTGATATGCCAAATCGATCCGTAAAGTTTAAAATAGGACATAATTAGGGTTGATGATTAAATGCTTTATAGGAGGAATAAAATAAAAAGGGCACACTTAGGGTAAAGGGCCCAATTTTATGATATGGGGAGTGATGAAATATGACTTTAGATTTAATTAAATTAATTAATTAAATGCTTAAAGGGAAGTTACAATGCAAGATTCAAACACACTAAGGCGGGAGATAAACTAAGTGTGTAATTGTACCACCCTAAGAAGGGTGTACAATTTATGACACTACAAAGTGATAATTGCAACTTTAGAAGAAAATATATACAATAATCTAATAATAATAACCACCATTTTCTCCTTATTCCATTGTTCTTGCAAATGTACTCCTAAAATCTCAAAACTCACCTTGCCACTAGGAAGACTATATAAGAAAACTTGCTGACTACATAAAATAAAATAAAAATACTGAGAATGAAACACAATAAAATAGTTAGTCATGTTTAGTAGTCAATATAAAACTAAACTATTTCAAAACATTATGAAGGAAGATTAGTAAACAATAAGCTAGGAAATAAACACAACAAAATGAATATGAAACTTCCCCATGATGCTCCCTTGCGTTAGCTCTTCCTTATCAACTCCTCTCGAAGATCCTATTATTATATGGACTGTGGCCTCAGTTTGAGCACTAGCACAATGGGATGCCAAATGGAGGATGGGAGATGATTGATTATGTCAGGTGTGGATAAGGATGAAAATAAAGTGTTAATGTAAACTAGCAACTTCCAACTAGTGGAAGAGCTAAAACATAACAAAAATCATTCAAAATGCATGGATAACTCTTCTATTGTTTGAATGACCCTCAATAATGAAGGAATGAGCCCTATTTATATAGGAAATTGGCAAATGAAGGTTTGAGATGGATTTGATTGAGGAAGTGGTGATCCACAATCCATATGCTCCTCTTCAAACCAATCCCTTGTTGACAAGTACCAATTGTTGGCTATATGATGGAATTAATTATGTGTTGCACTGATGTTTTTTCATTGATGTCAACACCTACTGTTATGGTTATTTACTAGCTTTCGGTAGGAGGATTGGATTGGGAAGATAATCAGTTGATTGCCATAGGCATGATCTAGTTGATGGAATATGTTTGTATGGACGGTTCATATGCTTCCGAAGGATGTTTTAGTTGGTTGGTATTGACTTGATGATTGGATGCTATCTTATGTTCTATTAAGCTTTCCTTATTGGTGTGGTAAGGGTTTCACCACAGAGCATTATTGAAGATCTTTGATGCTATGCATAAGTGGTATTGGTGCAGTTTCTAGAAGGGATTCAGGATGCTGATGGATTGTGTTCATGCCTCGACTGATTGGTGCCATTGATTTGGTGTGTGTGGATCTAATTTAGGTCTGGTGCTATCTAGGTTATGGACTAGTTTTCATGAAATGTGTTGGTGGATCCTCTGATGCGCTTCCAGGATGTTTCGTTGATTGGTTGTTGTTTGTTTGGCCTTGGACCAACATGTGTTATGATTTCATTTCAGGATTATGTAATGGATCTATTGTATTATTATTTGTGTGGCCAACCTAATTGGTTAGGTCTTAAGTTGGTATAAATGTATGTAAGATCTCATTTTAGATCATGGAAAGGAGCAGATAATGCAATAATCATTTGTGTAGAGGATTTGGTCAATCATAGGTGATAGAGTTGGGTTTATGTAAGAGGTTTCAGACCTTCGGTATTGAGCTTAACCAGAACTATAATATGTCATGTTTGATACTATTACTGGTAGTTCTTCTCTCTATATTGTAGTCCAAACATCTTGAGGTGGTTTACATCTCTGTAGTCAGTGAGACTCCATTACAGTGAACAGTGCTCTCTAGGCAGTGTGCCTTCCTGCATGTGCAGGCCCCTATTGTAATCATATACTTGTTGTAGAAGTATCATCTGAGTGTGGGTAGGATTTCTCATCGTGGTTTTTCCTCATTGAGGTTTTCCATGTACAAATCATGGTGTTATGTATTATGGTTGTATGTTATTGATTCTCTAGTTTTCATTTATTCTTGTATACTTAATCAATTATACCAGTATAAGATTTTAAGTTCTTTAATTCACATAATCTATTAACAAATGATTCACCCCCCTCTCAGTTGTTCACCGATTATCCTAATAATTGGTATCAGAGCCTGGTCCTCTTTTGCAGAAGCTTAACCGCTTGAGGAAGATCCTATGGCAACTAATAGTTCAACTCATGTTTTCTGGAAGGACAAACCTAGGCTTGATGGAACAAATTATGGAGTATGGAAGATTCAAATGGAGACTCATTTAAGATGCATTGGAAAGGAAAATTTGGGAAATCACTCAAAATGGTTACACTCCTCATAATTTGGGATTTGGCATTCCTGCACTGGAAGACTTGGATAAGAACATCGAGAATGATTGTAGAGCTAGAGAAGCCCTCTTAAGCACCTTATCAGATCAGAAAATCATTGGACTATTAGACAAATCATCGGCAAAAGCTATGTGGGACAAGTTGGAAACTCTGATTGAAGGTGATCTTACTGTTAAAATTGAAAAACTTGAATGTTACTAGGTAAGATATGAAAGCTTGAAGTTGGAGGAAGATGAAATAATTTTGGAATTCATGGAAAGGGTTAATGAAATTGTATTGGGAATTCAGTGTTGTGGTGGATCTTTGAGTGAGGAAGAGATTGTTTCAAAAGTGTTAAGGGTTTTTCCACCGACATGTATAAGATGAAGGTAATGATAATTAATGTGCTAATAACAATGCCTAATTATTCTGTCAATAGAGATACTCTTGTTGGTAGGATATATGCTTTTGAGCTTGAAGAATTTGGTCCTCCTGGAGCTACAAAGGTTGATACTACATTTAAGGCCTCTACATCATCAACCGAAAAGCAAGATTGGAAAGTTTTGTATGAAAAGGAATTGGAAGAGATTAAGAAAGAAGATGAAGAGCTTGAGAAACTTGAAGCCCTATTTTTTAGAAGGATGCCTAGAGGTCTGTTGGGAAGTAAGTATGAAGGAAAATATTCTTTCAAATGTTTTGCATGTAATAAGATAGGTCATTTTGCATCTATATTTATTAAAAGGAATTCAAAAATGGAAGAAAGAGAAAGAAGATATTTTAAGCCTAACTCTGAATATCAGATCAAGCATAAGTACATGAAATACAAAAATACATCATGCTACTATACTGACGAGGAAAGAGTAACTGATGACTTAGAAGAAGAACTGACAAGAGATTCTACTAGTGGATCCGGCAATCGAAAAGACTGGGTATTTTATGCTATGAAGGAAGATGATCTGAGACCAGTTATCAAAAATAAGGAAAAGGGCCTTGTAGAAAAAGTTGAAGATACAGATAAATGGGTAATAGACAATGGATGTTCTCATCATATGACAGGTGACAAAGAAAGTTTCTAACCATGCAAGAATTTGATGGTGATCAAGTCAGACATGGTAATAAAAAGGCATACATGATCAAAGGAAGATAAACTATTTCATTGGATGGTAAGCATAACATTGATACTGTCTATTATGTTGAAGGTCTGAAGAATAATCTTTTGAGTGTAGGACAATTGCTAGAGAGTGGATTTCAATTACAATTCAAGGATGGAAAGTGAAAAATTATTAGCAAATCAAGTTTGGAGATTGCAATCAGTACACAGACAAAAGGTAACATCTTTCATTTGAACTCCAGTGAAAAGACATGTTTGATTGCACATAGTAATGAAAGTTGGCTATGGCATAAGAGGTTGTGTCATATAAATTTTGATTGCATTATAAAGATCAGTTCAACTAAGGCAGTAAGATATTTACCTAGGATTGTGAAGCCTCATATAATCATGTATGTAAAAAATGTTAAATGGGTAAGCAAATCAAAACTTCTTTTAAGAGAATACCTAATAAATATAATGATGTTCTTGATTTGATTCATACTGACCCATGTGGTCTTGCTAATACAAGAATCTTTCAAGGAGATAGATATTTTATGTTAATCATTGATGACTATTCTAGAATGATGTGAGTTGCTTTTCTAAGGGAGAAATCTAAAGCCTTTGAGAAATTCAAGATCTTTATAGCTATGGTTGAGATAGACATAGGAATGAAAATTAAGTGTCCGAGATTGGATCAAGGTGGTGAATTGACATCTGGTGAATTTAACAGTTATTGTGATAAAATGGCATTAGGAGACATTTATCTGCACCCTAGACACCTCAACAGAATTGCATTGTGGAAAGAAAGAACATAACCATTTTGGATGCATCTAGAAAAATGATGATGGAAGCTAGCTTGCCTCATATCTACTGGAGAGAAGCAGTAAGTATAACAATTTATACATTCAAAAGAGTTTATATCAAAGGAGATACCAGTAAGACACCTTATGAATTATGGTTTAATCATTCTCCTACTCTTAAATATTTTAGGATCTTTGAATGTAAGTGTTATATCAAAAGAGATGATTCCATTGGAAAGTTTGAACCTAGATGTGATGAAGGAATATATCTTGGTTATTCAACAAAAAGAAAAGCATTTAGATTTTATAACAAAATATTGCAGAGAATTGTGGAGAGCGCTAATGTGAAAGTGGATGAGCAATACAAAGTCCAAGCTAAATCTTATGATAGTGAACTGGTAGTGGAAATGATCATAACTGAACCAGTAGTGCCTGTACCAAAATAAAATACTGAACTAGTTACCCTGACATCATCAGAAAAATCAACTGTAACTGAAGAGAAACACGAAGAACCTAAAACATAGAAAACACCAAGGTATGTAAGGATAAAACATTCTGAAAATCAAATCATTGGAGATAAAAATATGGGAGTTATGACAAGGAGAAGATTGGCAAATCAAGAGGTATGTTTCATTTCTCTTATTGAACTGGTATCAATAATTGAAGCTTGTAATGATGAATGTTGGATGAAAGCTATGGAAGGTGAATTAGATCAGATAGAAAAGAACAATACTTGGACTTTAGTTCCCTGGCCTAAAAATACGAATGTTATTGGAACTAAATGGGTTTTTAGAAAAAAACTGAATAAGGATGAACAAGTTGTAAGAAACAAGGCTAGATTGGTCTGCAAGGATATTCTCGGGAGGAAGGAATTGATAATGGTGAAACTCTTGCACCGGTAGCTAGAATTGAAGTAGTTAGACCATTTCTTTCTTATGCAGCCTATAAGAACTACAAGGTCTATCAGATGGATGCTAAGGCACATGCATTTCTGAATGGAGAACTTGAAGAAGTCTTTATTGAGCAACCAGATGGAATTTTTTACTAACAAATGACAAAAATATGGTTTGCAAATTAAGGAAAGCCCTATATGGACTAAAACAGGGTCCTAGAGCTTGCTATGCAAGGTTAGATAAGTACCTTTTAAAACTTGATTTTATAAAATGTAATGCTAACAATAACCTATATTATAATATCACTAATGATGATATTCTAATTATTGTTCAGTATTTGTTGATGATATCATTTTTGGAGGTGAAGAAAAATTGTGCACGAAATTTTTTGATAATATGCAGAGTGAATTTGAAATGTCTATGATTGGAGAAATAAGATTTTTTCTAGGTTTGTAGATTACTCAGACTGAAAAAGGCATCTTTATCTGTCAAACTAAGTATCTAAGGGAATAGTTGTAGAACTTTGGTATGGAAAATTCTAAACCGGTTAGTACTCCTATGGTTACAAGTGAAAAAATGTCAATTAAGGATGTATCCCATTCAATAAATTCTACAAGATATAAATCCATGATTGGTGGTTTTCTATATTTAACTCAGACTAGATTGGATATAATGAATGCAGTGAATATTGTATCAATATTTCAAAGTAATCCAAGAGAAAATCATGAAAGTGCAATAAAAAGGATATTCTGGTATTTACAAGGAACAACTGAATATGTTTTATTGTACCCTAATGATGATGACTTTACTTTATGTATGTATATAGATGCAGATTGAGAAAGTGATATTGGTAACCAAAAGAGCACATCTGATGGAGCATTCTTCCTTGGAAAGAAATTGGTTTCATGGATCAACAAGAAGTAGTCATGCATTTCTTTATCTATTGCTGAAGCTAAATATGTTGCACCCACAACCAATTATACTCAAGTTCTGTTGATGAAGCAGATGTTGAAGGATATACAAGTGAGTTGTAATGATCTAGTAGTTATCCATTGTGATAACTCTTCAGCTATTGACATACCAAAGAATTTGGTATTTCACTCCAAGACTAAGCACATATCAATCAAGTATAAATTTTTGAAGGAAATGGTGGAAGCAAAATAATTCAGATTGGTTTATGTGAACACTAAATTGAAGATAGCAGACATCTTCACTAGGCCTTTGTCCTAGGAATCATTTGAGTATTTGAGAGATAGATTGGGGGTTTCTACCCCTCTGGTAGAGACTTAATTGATGAAGTTGTGTATTAGTCTAGTATGCATTATCAAAGCTACCTTTTTCTCTAGATTGATGAATCAGTGCTACTACTTAGGGGGAGTAGTTAGCCTTGAGTTTTAGAGTTATTTGTTCCATTTTATTCTTTGGCATTACTATCAAAGGGGGAGGAATATATGTGAAAAACCATTGATTGCACTCCTTATAGGGAGTTTGGTAGTATTCGGTCCTTTTGTTTCACTTTTGGTTCAAAGCTTCATTGCTATATCATTTCATTAGAGATTGTTGGCAGTCTTCCATTGGGGGAGACTTGTTTGGCATTTTCTTGGCACTTCAATGATTTTCACATCTAGTGTTGTCATCAATGATCTTTTTAGTGGCTAATATTCGCCAATTGGCTATTTTTAAAAATTTGGAACTAAAAATTTGGCTAATAGTTCAAGTTTTAAGGTAACTTAAATCGTCACATTTTTACAAAATTTTATTTCAGTCTTATTTAAATCGCTAGAGAATTTATTTTATTAAATTTTTGAACTCAAAGATTTGCAAAAATATTTGATACATGGTTGGATCAGATTCACCAAAATTTAATTATTTATTGTAAAAAATTAAATTAATTTGCCAATAATACATCATAATTATTAGTTTTTGATAATGCTAAAATAATCTACCAGCAATCTTTAGTTGCCACCACTAATTCAAAATATAATCTAATGACCATCATTGCACTCCATGAGGTAAATTGTACCTACAACTTGTAATACTCATGGGAGTTGAGTTTATTTTCAATTGTTGGCCTCAATAGAAATCAATGGTTTAAAAAAAAATTGGGCCCGATAAGTATTACAAATTTTAAGTACATTTTATCTGACAGAATATAAATAGGGCTATTAGATTAATTTAAATTAATGCTAGTAACTAAATAAAGTAGTGTTTACCCTTTAAACTCATTAACGATTCCACCTTAAGCATCTACTTTTCTATAAGATTTTTTTTTAAATGAATTTATTTGCAATAGTAATTAATGCATACTTGTGTTATTTTCTAACATTTGCCAAGATTTTCTACCAAAAAAATTTGATGTAAAAAAATTCACTAATAAAATTTTTCTCCTAAAAAATAAAAGATTCACCAATAAAAATTATTATTTTTATCCAAAATAAATCAAAATTGGCCAATATTTTATATATTTCTTTGAGGGGGGGTTTCTTAAAGTTATCACTGGTTGCCATCAATGCCAAAGGGGCAGATTGTTGGCCATATGATGGAATTAATTATGTGTTGCACTGATGTTTTGTCATTAATGTCAACACCTTCTGTTATGGTTGTTTACCGGCTTCTGGTAGGAGGATTGGATAGGGAAGATAATCAGTTGATTGCCACTGGTATGATCTGGTTGATGGAATATGTTTATACAGATGGTTCATATGCTTCTGAAGAATGTTTCATTCAGTTGGTATTGACTTGATGATCGGATTCTAACTTATGTTCTATTAAGCTTGCCTTATTGGTTCGGTAAGGGTTTCACCGAGAAAGCTTTATTGAAGATCATTAATGTTCTGCATAGGTTGTGTTGGTGCAGCTTCTAGAAGGGATTCAAGAAGCTGATGGTGATTGTGTTCATTCCTCAACTTATTGGTGTCATTGCTTTGGTGTGTGTGGATCTAATTTAGGTCTGGTGCTATCTAAGTTATGGACTGGTTTGCATGAAACATGTTAGTGGATCCTCCGATGCACTTCCAGATGTTTCATTGGCCTTAGGCCGACATGTGTTATTATTTTATTTTAAGATTGTGTAATGGATCTATTGTATTATCATTCGTGTGGATGGCCTAATTGGTTACATCTCAGGTTGGTATAAAAGTATGTAAGATCTCATTTTAGGTCATGACAAGGAGTGGATAATGTAATAATCATTAATGTAGAGGATTTGGTCGATCATAGGTGATCGAGTTGGTTTTATGTAAGAGGTTTTAGACCTTTGGTATTGAGCTTAACTAGAACTATAATCTGGCATGTTTGATGCTATTACAAACGGTTGTTCTTTTTGGATTGTAGTCCAAACATCTTGAGGTGGTTGACATCTCTATAGTCAGTGGGACTCCATTGTGATGAGTAGTGAGCTCTAGGTAGTGTGCCTTCCTGCATGTGTGGGCCCCTACTATAATCATATACTTGTTGCAGAAGTATCATCTGACTACGGGTAGGGTTTCCCACCGTGGTTTTTCCTCATTGAGGTTTTCCACATACAAATCATGGTATTATGTATTATGGTTGCATGGTATTGATTATGTGGTTTTCATTTATGCTTTAATGTTTAATCAGTTATACCGATATAAGGTTTTAAGTTCTTTAATTCACATAATCCGTTAACAGCTGATTCACCCCCCCCCTCCTCTCAGTTGTTCACCGGTAATCCTAACAATCAACAAGGGAAGGCTTGAGAGGAGAGGGAAAAATCATTAAATTCTTGGAGAGACATGATGGTTACCATGGGTGGTTAGGTTAAGGTTAAATTAAATGATAAATGATAAATCTTTTATCCAAGGGATAAAGGAATGTGCAAGGCTTAAAGGATTAGATTGGTCAAAGTGTTTAAGGTTTGAGGGGACTTGAGGGTTACCGTTAATGGTTAGGTTAATGGATAAGGCTTTAACCAAGGGTTGGGGGAATGTGAAAGGGTTAAAGATGGGTTAGGTTGGTCAAAGCATTAAATTCTTGAAGAGACTTGAGGGTTAACACAGTTGGTTGGGTTAATGGATAAGTCTCTAACCAAGGGTCAAAGGTGAGTTAGTTTGGTCAAAGACCCATGTGGGCTTTCTTTGTGGAAGAGAGAAGGCCTTTAAGACTTTGTAAGAGCCTTAAATATTTTTGAGAAGTGACTCTTCACTAATCTCTTACTTTAGGAACGTGGAAACACTTAGAGGGTTATTAGACTGATAATTAAATGTGAGAGAGGGTATTAAAATAGATAAAATTTATTTATTTAATTAATTGTCAGAATATGATTTAATGAATTAAATCAAATAAATTGAATAATTTATTTAACTAATAGGAGAAGAGGGTTAAGATGAATTAATTAAATATTAATTTAAGTAATTGTTGATCGATGGTTAAATAATCAAATAAATACGAAGTATTATTTTAATTAAGTGGACAGATTTGGGTGTCTACAAAGAATATTTTCTTTGAAGAAATAAATCTTATCTAGGTGGAACTCCATCAAGTTGCCTCATGACCCTTGGAAGAGTGTAGCTCTGAATTGAATTCTCGAGTCCTAAACTACCACTTTCTTAGAATATTGAATCATAAATTCTCATATTAATTGACAATAATACATACTGAGATACACCCATAGTTCTCCATCAAGTTATCTAATGATCCTTAAAAGGGTGTAATTGTCATTTAGTAATGTGGACTCACTAGGCAAAAATCTATATTTAGTTGAACAATTATTTATGTCTTTAAAAATCAAACTTCTCAATATTTGTGTTCTTCAAATTCATTATCTTAAAAAACAAAAGGTAAGAGGAAATAAATGAAAAGAAATAAAAAATTTCTTCTTCTGTAAAGTACCATCTCAAAGTGAGAATCTAATAGCATTAGTAGCATGTGAGTCTTTGAAGGCTTTTCATGTGTAACAAAGATAACCAAGCAACATTTGATATATGTGTGGTCATATTCCAAGGCTAAAAATCATGATATCAATTTAAATCAAAGATGGACCCATATACTTGTTATCTTTAAACCTCCAAAATCATAAAAAAAATTATTATGAGGAATGACCAAGTTTTTAACTCCTTCACTTCAAATTCCACTAATTTAACCAACGCACCTATGCATAACACTTAAATATCCACCACCAATATTATTACTAAACCACTTTATAACAAATAACATTATACATAGTAAAAGAAAGTACATTATCTAAATCATTTTACTACTTTTCACACTGATATTTCCTTCAAAAGAAAATTATTCAATGTCTATCAATAAATGGAGTAGTCTTTTTCTGATTAGCTATGATCACTATTAATTGAATTTAGTGATGGTAGATCTTCCAAAAAATATCTTCCACATTATCCTCTATTTACCCATGCTACAAGAAATATATATCTCCAAATGAGGATAGTAAATATTGAGAATGAGATTGGCAATTGTTCGATTTATCATTCAATAATGTGAGGAGAATTTATACAAAGGAGTTTATGTAGATGTGATAACCAGAATAGTTGTAATAACTACATTGACTATTCATATCAAATGGTTATACAGTGTAATATATACCAGCATTTTCCCCCTTATTCCATTGATCCTGAAAAACATTAAATTCACCTTGCCCTAGAGACCTCCTTTAAGGCTTACTGAACAAAACATGTTGATTACATAATATGAATATACATTTTTAGAAGATCTTATCCTAAAGGAGGAAATCCTAAACCAAGTGGGGCTCCATCAAACAATCCCTAAGATATAAGGAAGGTATATACCATTGTCTAGTGGCCATGAAAGGGTATAATTCTCAATCATATACTCTAAAGATCATGTGACAACAATCAATATTGATCTGAACACCAAATTCCAAACTTGTCTCCAAAACATAACCTTCACAATACATGTATTGTTCAAATCTGTTAGCATCAACAAAGAAAACTAAAAAGGAAAGTATAAACCAAAAATGCTTCTCATGAAGAGTACTTGTCAAAGAGAATTCCTCCATCCTTTGATGTCTCCGTCTAGGAAAAATTATATTGCTACCAACTAGACTTAAGTTAATATGATCCGGATTATGTGTCCCAATTAAGAAAGTTTCAACAATCCTCAACATCTCAATAACATATTTTGGTGCTACATCCTTATAATAATTGTATGAACATCCTTCTAAGCCCTTTATGTAATCAGCAATAATAATAATCATCAAAACATTCACAAAACATCCTATACACTACATTTCACCTACTAAAAATACACCATGTTTTGTTACCTCATTTTTCTTTACAACAAGGTACTTCAAAAGTGCTCTCTCACTATCAAATGATCCCTAAGTCATAAAGGGTTCGTACCATAAACTAGAAGATAATATATACCAATTTTTTTCTCGATTAAACATGAATAAAATTTGGCAACTTCATGAACACAAATTGGAGCCCTCCCAAGGACTCCATCTATCTTCATATCTGAATTCAAGTTATCTGAGGCATTTTTCCAAATAGTTGTTGTGTCACTTTGAAGATCACTGTAAAACAAGATGCAAAGGGGAAGAGCACACTGAGAAGTAATGCTGTTCGCATTGATCTCAACTTAATGATCAATCCACAAATGCTGTTTGGTATACTTGCTCAAAGTTATCAGCTATACAAAGTCACCTTGTGAATGGAAAACATTGAAGGATTTCTTTCCTCTCGTTCTTGAAACCCCTCCTATCTTTGTGCATAGATTCTCGTACCTGCCTAGAGACCTCCTTTATTTAAAAAGAAACAACACTGCGATTTACAGCAATCACAAATTCTCACTGGAATCGTTCAGTAGGCTGCAGACTTGCTTAAGACATTGCAGATTTTTTATGCAGATTATTGTCCTTGTCTTCTATGATTAATAGATACTCCAATACGCTAGTGTGGTTCTGAGATCTTCAATATAGGATGCTAATTATAGCAGATTAAATGCCTTATAATATTTATTATAGCTTAACATGTCTACAGTTTCTTTTTCACCCATATACATAACTCCATTTCTCTCACACCATTATTCAATGCAATAAAATAAATCAGTAAACCAACACCTTTGTATAAGCTTCTATTGAGCTCTGTTAAATCTTGTAGATCATCTATGCAACAAACAGAACTTTAAGAAAAGAAACTGTTACTCATGCCAAGGGCTTCCAAAGAAAGACACTACCCTCTCTTTTTACCAGACGTTGCTTGATCAGACCACTGCAACTAGACTTTTCCTATTAAGGTTGATCAGATCCAAAAAGGTCAGTGCACTCTTCATATTCTAACGTCTCTTCTTTCAAGCTCACTTTCTGCTGCCATCACAGGTTTATGCTTACATAGGAATCATATTCCATCATGCAACAAAAACTAATCGTAGTCATCTGCAGGTCTACACCCATGCCTCATGCACTCGCCCTTTTGGTCTGATACCAAATGAGAACAAGATTTGTGAATGTTCGATTTATCAATCGATAATGTGAGGAGAAACTATACAATGGAGTTGATGGGAGCAGTAGTAATAACTGCATTAACCGTTCATATCAAACGGTTATACAATGTAATATACGCCATTAAATATGAATTCAACAAACAACTTCCACATTGTTATAGTGGCATAAATAAATAAAATGTAATCACATCTTCCTTCAAGATTTTCATGATTCCTTTCTATCAAGCACCAATAATAAAATTTCAAGATACATAGCAGATTTACGCTTATTCACTTTCTTATATGGATGTTTCTCAAGATCTAAAATATCTCTATATTTAAATGCCATTATATAGGAAGTGATTAGTTATGGACACAACAAACTAATATTGTTCTCATAACACAAGATCACATATTACTCTACAAATTTCAATGCACATGTATTCAATTTTCAACATAGTCTTCTTTCATTCTTCTCCTATATAAGCTATTGTCATTCTTGTAAGGAAGCAAAGGTGTGCAGAAATGCTTCCCACGCTATTCTTGAGAGGACGATTATGCAAATTTCAACATAACTATCACAGAGATCACAAGAAGCAAATAGAGTAGAAATAAAACAATAAACAGATAACACAGTGATTATCATGGGGAAAACCCATATGGGTGAGAAACCCCACACTCTAAAACCTGCATAATGTATTAACAAATCAACAAGAGATTACAATACACTTGCAACACAAGTTCTTACAAGAGCATCACCTCAGCTCAAGCTCGGAGGGACTTCACTAGCATCCTTCTAGCACCCAGCCTTGCAAACCAAACTCCATCATGCAAACTCCTCTCCAAGCCCTCATTATATAAGAATTTTACAACCTGGAAACCATTTGTGGTTTTACAATACCATGGGAAAATCCTCCATGACACGTGTTGCCCACCCTTGACATTTGTTTTTCCAAGATAAGAAAACCAAGTTAAAAATAGTTACTCACGTCCAAACTCTTATCCCCTATTTTTGACCCTCATAACTAGCATGAAATGTGTCATATAATCTCTCAAAATGGCCCTCCTATATTATACTATGGACAAGGCATCTTTTGACAACTCATATACCTTTTTCCAAGGCACCGACACATGGGAAACCTCCCAAATACATTTGGAACTATTTACTAAAAATTGCAAGGTTGAGACACATGTATCTCAAAATTCTCCCACTTGTCGAATACCTTGCAAGAGTCAGGGGATCCATATTACATGTAACTCAACAGTCAGGGGCCAAGAGGCCCATAGACTCCAAACACCATTTGAACTTCTCTATGCTCACGAGCTTAGTTAATGAATCAACAACATTCACCAGAGTTTCTACCTTCTCCAGCTCCACCCTGCCATCCTCAACCATATCTCTCACAAAATGATATTGTACATCAATGTGTTTGGTTTTGGCATGAAAATTTGGGTTCTTCGGTAGGTAGATTGCACTCTGACTATCACTATAAATTGTCACTACACCCTGTTTAAACTCTATATCTGAACACAATCTCTTAAGCCAAACGACTTCTTTGCAGGCATGAGTACCTACCATATACTCTACCTCTATAGGGGAAAAAGCGACCATAGCTTGTCGCTCACTCATCCAACTAATTGCACCACCAAATAATGTAAACACATATACACTAGTGGATCTTCTTCTATCAACATCACCAGCTCAATCGGAATCCATAAAGCCTCTAATATCCAAGGAATGTTCATTTCCTGTTCCATGAAAACATATAGAGTACTCTGAGGTACCCCGCAAGTATCTAAAAACTCTTTTTACTGCATCCCAATGTGCTCTTCCTAGATTACACATGTAATGGGAAAGTACTCCCACTGCTTTGACAATATCTAGTCTTCCATAAACCATAGCATACATCAAACTTCTAATAGAACTTTGGTATGGTACTTGACTCATCTCTTCCATCTCCAATGGGGATGTAGGACACTGTGAACTAGAAAGTTTTGTTCCCATTGTAATAGGAACACTCAATGGTCTAGAATCTTGCATATTAAATCTTCTCAGAATAGTACCAACATACTTACTCTGGCCTAGCCAAAGCTTTTTGTTTTGTCTATCTCTTACAATCTCCATTCCCAGAATGTGTCTTGCTGCACCAAGATCTTTAATATCAAATTTTACTGAGAGTTGAGATTTTAATTCTGCAATCAAACCTTTTCCTTTCCCAATAAACTGATGAATACTAAGAGGGGCGGTGAATTAGTATACAAAAAATTACTAAACTCAAACACTTTAACAGTTTAGCAATAAACTGGTAAAATAGTTTTACAAACAAACTGGTTAATACAAATGCAAACCAAACAACAAATAAGACATTCACCCATAGAAGAACAATCACCATTACACAAGAGATTTTGACGTGGAAACCCAAATGGGAAAAACCACAGTGAGATGAAACTCACAAGTAATTATCTGCAGAATAGTAACCAGACCGATTAAGGTCATACAATGTTCTTTACCAGAACAGATCCTGTTAGGAATCTCAATCTCTATTAGGATATAAGTCCGATTAAAGACTACCTTGTGAGAGGATTTCAGATCGACAGTTGTGAACCACCTTGTTAGAGGATTTACAAAGGCTCTGCCAAGCCTACTCGATTAAGGGTTTCAATACTTGTCGAAGATGTAAGTAATTAACAAGTGAGTGACCTAAATACTAGCACAGTATGCTTGGTTAGATCCTTGATAGCTCATTATTAATGCATTTTAGCATTGCTTTAGTCTTCAGACACTTCACACTCTATTTCTTCACACAGACCTATTCTCCTTCTACAATCGCACATACAACAATC
Source organism: Cryptomeria japonica (assembly GCF_030272615.1). NCBI lineage: Eukaryota > Viridiplantae > Streptophyta > Pinopsida > Cupressales > Cupressaceae > Cryptomeria > Cryptomeria japonica. Next base: position 583,817,434 of record NC_081413.1, read on the forward strand.
TCAATAATCACCTTAAACCCCAACAACAACTAAAACCCTAGACATGATGTCCTTTTAAAGGAATCTGATTTCATGTCAGTCCAATAGGATTAGATTGCAAGTTCCTAGGTTCAGTGTATCTGGACACATTTGGTAAAATGACACAAAATCACCACCAAAGTATCGGTGGATGGTAACTCATCATAGAGTATTACTGATTCATAGATTTACTGATTACCGGTTGGTAACTCAGAGTAATACCAGTTCAGTTATTAAATAGATTATCGGTTGACAAAAAAGAAGACTGGGAAAATGATAACTGCTACTTTAGTTCCTTCATTCCGTTCCTCTTGAGATTGTCGAACCGCTTGAGGTCTTGATGTTGCTTGGGTCTTCATACCGCTTGAGATCGGTAAACACTTTTCTGCATAACACCGATAGTCTCAAGACTACTACATAATACCAGTTAGGAACAAATACTGGTTGAGCATAACTCATTCCCACCAAAAGTGATCTCAAAGCTAGTGTGTGTCCATCAATAACAATCACAACATAATCATAAAAAATGCCAATAATCTCCCCCTTCGCAATTGATGACAACACTTAGGAAAAATTTTGACAACTAAGTGTTTTACAAAAAAAATGTCATAATCAAAATTACTCCCCTAAGTATATACACTATCCCTTTGTAGAAAATACAATGTATAGTACTCCCTTACAAATATAAACATGAAAGTATACATAACATGCATCAAAATTTTAAATACCAGAATACTACTCCCCCTTTGCCAACAATCACAAAGTATAGTTGAAAAACCCTGTTTTCATTAAAATAATAAGTATTTATGACAATAAAGAGTGAAACTTGTCAAAAACTTATTTAAAGTCCTACATAAATTGCTTCATAGATAAGGACCATGACTCAAGCAATGAGGTAGCCATCTCACTCTCTATTTCCATCTGATAGATCTGTTCTTCCATGGCATCCGAGGTACTCATCTCTTGAGTGACTATTAGGGCATCCATATTGAGATAGCATTTCTGGAGAATTTACAGTCATGGAAGTAGAACCAGTTGAAGTAGAACCAGTTGAAGTTTACTCTATTTTTGCAGTCTGAAGTTTAAACCAATAAACGGTTTGCCCATAAGCGGTGAAGGAATCATATGGCCGCTTGAAGGTGCTTATGTATGACTGCAAGTCAAATTGTTGCTTTTCTTTCTGTGCAAGCACATTATCACAGAAGAGATGGGGTTGGCATATCTTACTGAGCAGTAGATTCCCCTCATCCAGAGAATCCCTTATATCTTTTTGTGCTTTCTATAGATCAGACCGAAGCTCATTTAACTTCTTCACCAAGGTAGTGTTCAGAGCCTTCTAATGCTTCTTTTGTGCACTGGCTTCAGTCACATCTTCCAGGCACTGCACCTGGTGTTCTACAACTGTGCATAAGAGTTTGAGTTGTGCTAGATAGGAATCGATACTTGGGAGATTGGTACCAGGAATCAAACTGGTAAGTGTTTCCACCACGGTTTGAATAACATCTTCTTCCCTTTTCCTCCTTAGTGCTTCCAGTCGCTCTTTGGCAAGCTTCATGCTTTGCAACAGCTCCGTTTCATTTGCAGATTGGAGTTCAATGGGACTGGTAATGTTAGCCAATTTGGCTTAGCTACCGATTGCCTTTAGGGTCTCCACCTGTGTGCTCTGTGCCGCTTCCTCCTTCTCTTTGGTTGTTAGCTTATCTTCGTCTGCCTTCTTTTGCTCCTCTGCTTCTTGCTTTCTTTTCCCTTCTTCCTTCTTATTCTCTTCTTCTTTCCACTTCTTTCCTTCTTCATCCTTCTTCTTCTTCTTCTCCTATTCCTTCTTCTTCTTCTCTTTTGCCTTTCTCTTCTCCTCTTCTTGCTTCCTCTTCTCCTCTTCCTTTCTCTTTTCTTCTTCCAGTCGTTTCTCTTCTTCTTTCTTTTCTTCTTCCTTCTTCTTCTTCTCTTCCTCTTGTTTCTTCTTCTCCTCTTCTTTTCTTTTCTTTTCCTCTTCTCACTTCCTCTTCTCCTCCTCTTTTCTCTTTTCTTCCTCTTCTCATTCCCTTTTCTCCTCCTCTTTTCTCTTTTCTTCCTCTTTTATCTTTTCCTCTTCTTATACCTATTTCTTCTTTTCTTCTTCCTGTTGCTTCTTCTATTTCTCCACTTGCTCCTTGGCAGCCTTTTCTTTGTCCTGTTTTCCTATCCTACTACTTCTGATGGTGTACCCAAAGTGACATTTTCACCACTCAAGGCATCAACATCAATAGGATCCATTTGATTAGTGACCGGTTCTCCTTCACTGTCATATAGCTCATCTAGTTTATTGGTTGCCAATTCTTGCTCGGCTTTCCTGTTGGCTTCAGCCACTTGATGCAACCTTAAATCGGCTTGGGCATGAGAGTGGATATCTTTTACCACTTCAGGAACTTTTCCTTCTAGCAACAAGAGTCTCCTTCTTCTCATGAAGAAGAGACCTTTATATTTTTCCATAACTCCATAAAGTTCTGAATTTGACATTAAGAAAATATTGTACAAATATTTCCTCTCTTATTTTTTGTTCCTTCTCTATGGCAATGTGCCATTTGTTATCTAAATATAAAGAATTTGGTGTCATAGATCTAATTTCTAATGGTGACCGGTCAGTAACACATAAATATTGAATGACTTCCTTTTCAACTTCCTCTTTCTCATTGTCATTGAAATCATCAAAATATTCTTGCAAATCACTAAGCAATTTTCTTCTAACATTCTTGATTGTCCTTTGACAATGTGACAAAGGTCTATAAGAGGAAATATCAATATTTACTAGTGTAGATGTTGTTGGTTCATTGCTGGTTGTCTTTGTCTTCTTCCTCATTTGCCTAGTCTTCTTCGGTTGTTCATCAGATATAGTGTCCTCTGAGTCTAGTGTGTTGCCTTTTGTCTTCTGCTTCCTCTCAAATACCTTGGCTGATGCAAGTGCCGGTTTCCTCTTTGCCAGTGACCACTTGGTCACTTTGGGACTAGCTGAAGTAACCAATGCCGATATAGATGGCACTTGCTTTCCCTTCTTTACTGAAGGTTCTTCAACCGGTGTTACCCTTTCCAAATAGGTGTTGGTTCTCTTCTCCTTTGGATCAAGAGGCGAGGTGAGTAGGGTAGAGGCAAACCCATCTAGCATGTCATACATCACCTCATATCCCATGGGTTCCACTTCTTCCTGTCTAGGCTCAACCGCCTCCATTATGCACTCATCAACTTTGATGGTGAAGTAGATGTCCTCCTCATACTTCTTGACAATATCACCGGATATTCTTACTCTTTGGATCATTTGGCATCTGAACTCATCAAAGTATTTGTTCAAAACTTCTGGATAACTGGTTCCAACTACTTGAAGACTCTCTTTGATTTTCTTTGTAACCGATTGGTCAGCAGACCACTGAATATCTCCAATTCCTAGGAAGTAACCTTGGAATTAGAAGAACAACCCAGCCAATAGTTTTCCAAACTTAAATCTCAAGGCATTGTCCTATTTAATTGACTTCAAATTTACCAGAAGTTTCCTATGCATACAGGTGTATAAATCAAATGAGGCATCTTCTTTGATCATCCGGTAGGCAACATTTACCATTGTGGCAAAGACAAAGTTGATCCTGCTAGCATAGAATGTCCGATAACCTATCACCATGTAGGCATACTTGACCAGATCGTCATTGATGGGATTGATGGTCATTCCCCATTGGTCGCTCATAGAACCGATGAGCTTGGTCATTTTGGTCTTGCTAATCTTACTTAGGGCTGACACTTCACCAACATTACACAAACTAGTGATGGCATGAATTGCTTCTAGTGTGATGTCGTGTGTCCGCTCTAAGTAAATTTTATCACCGTGCACTCTTCTCACAATGATGCGGATGTGATCATCTGTAAACTTTTCAAAGAAGTAGACCGCATTATGAAACCTTTTCTTTTCCAAGATGATGTATTTTGGTTTAATCTTTTTGTCCTTTCCACAGAATAGGCTTAACTGAGAATGGATCATTAGTGATCCTAGGTCTTCAATTTTGCAGTCAATATAATCAGAAATGCCTTCCTCGACTATGACTCCAACAGGTATTTGGGATAGGGCATTATATTTTTCCTTTCATTGGATGAAATCTACTAAATCAATGGGTGCACTAGAACTAGAGTGTGATGCGGAGGCCATGATAAACAGATAAATTCAAAAAATACCTTCATAAGCCAAAATTTAGGGCTTATAGATTCCACTTCGCCACACACTCCTTCGGTTGCTGCAATACTGCTTTGTGTTCAACACTTGACCAACTGATATTGGCTTCTGATTCTTCTTCAAGGTTTTGAAAACTCTTTGAATTGCAATGCACATTACCTTTCATTGCTCTGCACTTGAAAACTTCTTTGCTCGAAAACTGATAAGTGAAAAATGGCTTGAAAATTCCTTTTAAACAAGTTCTTCACCTACCATAATAAATTCTCCACTTTTAGGGTGTAAACCCTAATTTGCCTTTTTACCATTTCCAGTCTTCTACCAAGAGATAGGTGTCACATACCAGTTAAGGTCTTTTACTAGTGTAGATCAGGGTTTCAAAACATTTCATCGTTTGCTCCCCCTAAGCTTTTCTGATGCTTAGTTTGTCAGTTCAGCGACTTCCACACTAGGTGCAGAAACCGGTTCCTCTTGTAACACTTGATCGGATTTCTTCTTCCAAGTTGTCTCCATGTCTGATTGAATAGTTTCAACATTAATCTTTCCTTCTGGAGTGACCGGTATATCATTTGATATATTCTTTCTAGTTCTGCAGAATCTTGCTGTATGACCCAGTTTGTTGCAATGATAGCAAACCATTCCAGGTGCTCTCCAAGGTCCATTATTCATGTTTCCATTCTTCCTTCTGTATGTTGCAGTAGTGTGACCATGACCATGACAAATCAAACAGTTTTCTCTCCATCTGGTTAATGCTTGATAGCCACCACTACTTGACTGATGATTATAGGTATTAAATTGGTTTGGATTCCGGTTCCCAAAGGGTTCAAGAAAAACTCCTTGACTCCTTTGAGGATACCTTCCGGTATTGTGCATGACAGATCTGCATTCAAATTCTCTGTGTCCAAACTTGTTGCATGCATAAAAATTACCATTGAATCTATTGGGTCTAGGCTTATCATTTAGAAAATAAGGAAAATTACTATAAGCCTTACTTCTACATGCATTGGTAGTGTGTCCTTCCTTGAGACATTTAAAGGAAACAGGTTTGAACTTCTACTTACCTTTATCCTTTGGTACCGGTTGCTTCTTTGATGCTCCATCTTTTGTTCTAGAGGTCTCACCTTCCTCATATTCATAGAAACTAGGTCCATTAGTATTCTTTACCGGTTTAACTGATTCAAGCTTTTTCTCTAGCTTAACAGTGCTTTTATTGAATTTGGCAAGTATTTCCTTTGAGTCAGTGAGTTCTTTGGAAATAGCAGCATTGGATTCCTTCAAGGTTGCATTTTCAAAAATAGCCATGTTTAGTTCACCTTGCACTTCTTCTTTTTCCACTTTTCTCTCTTGGAGATGAGCGGTGAGAACACTGATTTCTTTCTTTAGCTTGGAGATCTCATGATCTTTGTCTTTTACTAGATCTTCAATTTTCCTTCGGTTCTCAAGCTCTTGACACATTCGGATAGTCGGTCCTTCCAACTCCTTTCTCAAGTTGGTATTGGATTCATTCAGTTTTTCCACTTCTTGAACTAGGGGTTCCATGTACGCTTCATCAGAAGAACTATTTTCAATTAGCTCCATCATTTTTTCAGCATGCTCTCTTCTTTTTGCCTGAAAGGCCTTATATTTGACTTTAAGTTCATCATAGGCTTGCTTAGTCTGAGTGAGTTGACGAGTAAGTTCTCTCATAGTGTATTCCCCCATATATCTTTCCAAGTGGTTAGACTTATAGAAAGGTGGGCTCTGATACCAATTGATGAATACTAAGAGGGGGGGTGAATTAGTATACAAAAAATTACTGAACTCAAACACTTTAACAGTTTAGCAGTAAACTGGTAAAACAGTTTTACAAACAAACTGGTTAACATAAATGCAAACCAAACAGAAAATAAGGCATTCACCCACAAAAGAACAATAACCATAACACAAAACATTTTGATGTGGAAACCCAAATGGGAAAAACCACGGTGAGATGAAACTCACAAGTAACTATCTGCAGAATAGTAACTAGACTGGTTAAGGTCATACAATTGTCTTTACCAGAACAGATCCTGTTAGGAATCTCAATCTCTGTTAGGAGATAAATCCGATTAAAGACTACCTTGTGAGAGGATTTCAGATCCACAGTTGTGAACCACCTTGTTAGAGGATGTACAAAGGCTCTGGCAAGCCTACTCGGTTAAGGGTTTCAATACTTGTCAAAGATGTAAGTAATCAACAAGTAAGTGACCTAAATACTAGCATAGTATGCTTGGTTAGATCCTTGATAACTCATTATTAATGTATTTTAGCATTACTTCAGTCTTCAGAAGCTTCACACTTTGTTTCTTCACACAAACCTATTCTCCTTCTGTAATCGCACATACAACAATCTCAATAATCACCTTAAACCCCAACAACATCTAAAACCCTAGACATGATGTCCTTATAAAGGAATCCGATTTCATGTTGGTCCAATAGGATTAGATTGCAAGTTCCTAGGTTCAGTGTATCTAGACACATTTGGTAACACGACACAAAATCACTGCCAAAGTATCGGTTGATGGTAACTCATCACAGAGTATTACTGGTTCATACATTTACTGATTACCGGTTGGTAACTCAGAGTAACACCACTTCAGTTATTAAACAGATTACCGGTTGACAAAAATGAAGACTCGGAAAATGATAACTGCTGCTTTAGTTCCTTCGTTCTGTTCCTCTTGAGATCCTCGAACTGCTTGAGGTCTTGATGCTGCTTGGCTCTTCATACCGCTTGAGATCAGTAAACACTTTTGTGCATAACATCGATAGTCTCAAGACTACTACATAATACCAGTTAGGAACAAATATCGGTTGAGCATAACTCATTCCTACCAAAAGTGATCTCAAAGCTAGTGTGTGTCCATCAATGACAATCACAACATAATCATCAAAAATACCGACATAAACAACATGTCATCAACATACAAGGTAATAACCAGGAAACGATCACCATCAGATTTGAAATATATACAGTGATCAGATTTAGACCGCAAAAATCCGAAACTCAATACATATGTATCAAACTTCTGGTACCATATCCTAGGACTCTATTTTAAGCCATACAAGGATTTCTTCAACTTACAGATCAAATTACTTTTACCTTTTAACACATAGTGCTCTGGTTGTGTGTTAGTCTACTCCTTTAAATTTTCCGCATCCAAAGAAAGTTTTTGTTTTGTGGTTTTTTCTTGAACTTGAACCTTTGAACCTTTCAAAAAGTGGTTCAGAGTTCAAGGTTCAAAGTCAGTTTATAAGGTAATGGCTTTGTGTTCAAAAGGGCATCAATAGACTTAATAGTTGTTGTTGAACTTGAATCTTTGAACCTTTTAAAAGGTGGTTCAAGATTCAAGGTTCAAACATGTTGCATTAATTCCTTTGTGAGTCAAATTCGTAAAGTGTGAGTCCTTGTTTGACCAAATGTTTTGTTCTCTAGTGCAGTCTTGAACTTGAACCTCCGAACTATCTTTTATGGTTTAGGGTTCAAGGTTTGAAGATAGATAATTTTGAAGACAAAGTAATGAAGTATCAACATATAAAGGAATATTCTGGATTTGAATGATGAACATCAGTGATAATGAATGATAACATCATCCGTACAAGAGATAATCATGTTGAGAAAAGATATGAAAGGAGAAGGTATGTGGGAATTAATAAGGTGTCAGGATCAAATCCTTTTGGCATGATCGGCACAGATAATCATACAGGTGGGAATCATAAAGGTTCGTGCAGCCGACATTTCAAGTTATGTTATAAGTCTATTTCTTTGAAAATAAGTTATTGGCCTCTGTTGTTTGTTCAAATCAGTCAGTAGGGGAGTAGCGGTGGCGGTAGTTTCTTTTCTCAACTTTGTGTGAATTTTCATTTCTCCATGAAAGATCATTCTCACAAAAAGGATAGAGGTGAGAAGAAAAGAAAGGCATTACAAAGCAAAGAGCAATTGATTCCTATTAGAGTTACCTGCTCTAAAGCCAGGAGTAAAAGAAAACCCTCGACCCTAGACCATGTAGTGGTTGATCTTGAAATGGATGCCATTCAAGATAATCCAAGCTTAGAGCAACAAAATATAGAGGATGAGGATACCAGCCAACAAGAACTAGAAACCTTTCAGGTGGAGTCTACCATAATAATAAGAAATGAAAAAGATGTAGGAACTGCTTCTAAAAAGATTCCAACTTCCACAGGCCCAGTCTGGTTAGATAATATGCTTGGTATCAAGAAGAGAAATATAGTCCCTGCCTCCATTCTGATAGAGGATATGGTGAGTAAGTGCTTGGGAAAGACTCCCAAAGCCAAGAAATCAAAGACAGTGTCAAAAACTGATTTTGACATTGACAATGGAAATTGGGTGGCAGAAATTGCACATCCATTGACGGATGCTAAGATACAAAATCCTACAGTGCAGGATTTGGCCATTGAAAAGGTGAACATAGGGACTGCTACTAGTGCCACGGACGTCCTTCATCTCGAAGCTTCAACTAAGAAGATTATCACAAGGACTTGGAAGGATGAAAGGGACAAACATCGAATGAAGGAAATGTTGCACAGAATGGCAGAGTACATTGATGCAATAAATAGTCTGAATCCTCAACCCTTGTCACAACTGGCTACGTCATTTGATCTAGAGTCCCTGGTCAATCAGAAAACCTTGGAACAGATACAAAAATGTAGATGGATAACAGAGACTGTAATGGAGTGGTTGGAGAAAATGCGGAAATCTAGTGCTCAGTATTTTGTGAACTTGAGTAAAGTCCATAATCGGGAAATACAGGTAATGAAATAAATGGAGACATAAATAAGTAATTGCAAAAATGAAGAGGTGGAATGGGCAACAAGGGCTACATAGATGTGAGAAGTACAAACTTATGGAGTTATGAAATTCCTGGTTGAGAAACCAGTGCCAGGACTAGATGATAGCATCTTGTATGTCTACCAAAAGAACATTGAATGGAGAAATTCTCTGATAAAACAAGCATATGAAGAATTCACGAAATTGGCAGACCAACTTGTAGAGTTAACCACCTCCATGCAAAATGAGCTCCTGTGCATTGGAATTAAGTGCCTAAGAAGTGATGGGACACTAGAAATGGTTGAAGCAATAGTAGAATCCTTTGAGAAAAAGATTAACTATGTGAAGGAGGCTAAAGGCTTGGTCTCAGATGACCTAACTGTTATCGCTAAAATTGAGTCACTTCTCTTCCTATGCATTGGACATTTGGATAGCCACTCTGATAGGGTTGCGTAGGTTCACAAGGAAAAGGAGGTGTGGAAACAACGTATAGCACACGTGGGGCTTCCACATAAGCTTGTTATCCAGCACTTCATTATGGTGTATTCTGATTGGAAGAAAGAATCTATTTCTTAAAACTATTTCATGTTTTCTAGACAATAGGCTCTATTTTTTGGTAATTTGAAAAGACAGTTTCATTTTGTAATTTTGTCAAACTTCACGGGGTGGAAAGTTAGTTTTTCTATGTTTCCCGCTTTTATTGTAAGCCCTATTGTGGCTATATAAGGGATGAAAAAGACTCTGATATGGTTCGAAAGATTTTTTGGGGGAAACAGAATGCAATAGATAAAATCTGTTTTTCACAATATTTTGGGAAAGAAAAGAACAGTTTTTATGAATAAAATTGTTACAGATTTTGTAGTATTAAATCTATGAGTTTAATTGATTTGGATGGTAATCTCTGTGTGGATTTAGTTTGAATCAGGAATTTGTTACTTTTCTTCTCATTATATGTGAATGCACATAGAATGCATTTTTCTCTGAAAAATAAATGATTGAAGTCTGTGAACTTCATAATAGAATTCATGCTATTAATTAAGAGTATATTCATTGTGTGCTGACAAATGAATATTGACCTGCCTTTTAGTACTTTTGGGTAAAAAGTATGTAAACAAAGTTGTTGTAAATTAAGAGTTGATTGAAAATCATTCTTCATTGGGGAGCTGTACCCGTATGCAGAGGATAATTATTCCTAAAATTATCCAACTGTTAGTTGCTTTGTCTTTTAATTAATGGGCATACAGAGATTTAAATAATACAATGTATAAAAGACAAATCTGTTAACTAACAGATTTTTGGCGACTCTACTGGGGAGTCGAATAAGAGATCAGAAATAAAATCATGAGATGTATAGGGCTATCTCGTGATTAGCTTTAGAATTCACTCTGGTGAAATATTAGTGATATATTTTGTAAACAGGTTGGAGTCCAAAAGGTATACGAGGTCCCAAAGGCATGAAGGAGTTATTGATTCAGTTTTTCAAGAATTGCATAATTTGAGTTTTTCCCCTTCCTTTACACCACAAAGAAGAGCGAGGAGTAGACCTCCTAGTGCTTTTTCTCATATACCTGTAAATTCTACTTGTCATGCCTTGACGTTGCATGGTGTTGCCCTCCCTATGGTTTTCAATCCTACGCCTTTAAACATTATCTTACTAGTGGATGTGAATAATCCTTGGGGACCAACTGTAGGACCACTCGCTTTAGGAGCTAATTTAAATCCTCTACCAAAACGCTCGCGAGATCACCTGCCTAAATTTAGTGGAGATGGAAAAGTCACAACTAGTGAGCATTTGAATGCTTTTCATGCGGCATGTGGTGTATTGGCAATTCAGCATGAGGATGTAGCTATCAGAATTTTTGTTCAAACATTAACTGATGCAGTTGTAGATTGGTTCTACCATTTACTGAATGGTGATATTATGAACTGGCAAGATATTAAGACAAAATTTGAAGCTAGGTTCAAGTTAGCTGAGGATGAGCATTTTCTTTTGGCTCAATTAGCACAGCTTAAAAAAGAGATTCCTGAAACTATGAGAGATTTTGTGGCTAGATTTAACAAGATAGTCCATAAAATCCACGTTAATCAAAGACCCTCTAGTGATAATTTGAAGTGTTTCTTTATCAACTCAATGCCCTCGGAAATAAGTTTCTTGATCCATAGGTAGAGTACAAAACCTGGAAGCTACTAAGACCTTAGCAATTGAATTAGAGGATGATTTAATTATAGCAGGGAAATGAAAAAAAGAGGTTCAAACCTCTACTGCACAAGCCTCAACGTCAAATAATACATCAGATCCTGAGATTCAAAGGTTGATGAATGATATCATAACACTTATGAGACAATTGCCTAAGTCTAATACGACATATCCTTAGCCCTATCAAGATGTTCCTAGAAGATTTCCAAATCAATCAGCTAGAGCTGGGGTAAGAGCACCACAATTACCTCTTGTACAACAGAGGTTAGCCATTGAGGCACTTCCACCAAAAGCTAATATGTGTATCTTTCATCTCACCGACGATCATGATGGAAACTCTTATCCTGAAATGGTATGCTATACACAATTGATGGGTTCAAAAGAGACGCTGAGGGAAGTAAGCGAAGAAGAATCTTTAGGGCAGCTTGGCGACTTTGAAATACACTTCCTAGAGTATGAATCAGATTCAGAAAGAGGAGATGACATTTTGGTTACCTTAGAAGATCCTTCATGTGTAGTATTAACCAGAAATCAGCATCATATTAAGTCTCAAGGGGCTTCCTCATCCTTAGCTAGAATTTACAAAGGTAAAGAAATCTTCTCTCGTTCTCACAAAAATGATTTATAGGTACAAGAAATTCCATTGTTAAAGCTTGTAGACACAATTGGTCCTTTTGATATAATAGAATTTTCTAAATCCTCTAAAATTCAAATCTCACCAGCAGAATATCTAAAATTGAAACCTAAAGAACTTCATAGGCTTGTTAAATTTGTTAAAGGGAACAATGCTTCTGTGCAAGTTGGGACAACTCCGTAGTCAATTAATCTTGCCTCAATGCCACAATATCAAGAGTCAACAAGTCCAGTCAGTCTTGAAACTTCATCTGATATTGTTGGTAATCAAACAGATGAAATGATACCTATTTTTGAACCTAGGCCTAATCCTTTTTATCTGTCTTTGTTCATAAATGGGCATAGATTGAATAACCATATTAATGATTTTGGTGCCTCAGATAATATTATGCCATCCGCTGTAGCTAAGGCCTTAGGGTTATCTTTAACAAAAACCTTTGGTAGATGCTATTCCATAGATTCGAAACAAATTCCTCTTGTAGGACAAATTAAAGATGCACAAGTGGCTCTTGTTGTACACCCTGATAAACGTGTTAAGTTGACTATTTTAGTAGCTGATATTCCAACAAGTTATGGCATGCTACTTATTCATACCTTTTGCAAAGACCTAGGTGGTGAAATTAAGATGGATTGGTCCCAAGCCACCATTCCTATTGGGAAAAGACAAGTCATTTTGCAACCAGAACCAAAGTCTAAATTTACTGTTTTCCCAACGAATGTTCCTAAAGCACAAATTTTGTATCAAGAATGTGATTTTGGAAACTATATGATTTTGTTTGACAATGAGGTCATAGCTTCAGCTCATCAGTCACAAAGAACCAATGAACTTTGGGGTATGGAGTTTGATGGCAGTTGTTTAGCATCCGGTTCAGGGGCAGGGGTTGTTTTAATTCCTCCTACTGGAAAGCTCATTCCTTTTTCCTTTAAGTTACAATTTATGAATACAAATAATATAGTCGAGTATGAAGCTTTGTTGTTAGGACTGTCTAAAGCAAAGAAATTGGGAATAAGGCTACTACGAGTTAAAGGTGATGCAGAGTTGATTGTGAAGCAAGTCAAGGGGTTATTTAGTGTCAAGAATGAGAGATTGAGGCATTACAGGAATAGAGTATGGGATGAAATTGAAGGGTTTGATGCATTCTTTATTGAAGCTATTCCTAGAGAGCAAAATTATAAAGTTGATTCTTTAGCAGTATCGGCTTCCCTTCTAGTTCCACATCCAGAATTTACAGATGATACTTATCGAGTAGAACTGATTTATCGACCAAGTGTGCCTGATAACTTAGCATTTTGGCAGGTGTTTGAAAATGATCAGCAGATCAAGAATTTTTTGCAATGTGCAAAGATGTTTACAGCTACTTTCTTTGAAGGTTCAACCTCAGAATGCAAAGAGTTCTCTCCAGATTTAAAACAAAAGGCAAATGAAGGGATAATGCGGTTAAAGGGAAATAGGATCCCTAAAGGTTTGGTTTCTTTGGAGCATCTCTTTGATCATCATGATGCTTTAAGGCAGACGAAGGATGAGCGAATTCCTATGGCTCAGAATATAGGAGAATATGAAAGAATCAACATTGAAATAAAGGAAGATCCTAAGTATGTTAACTTAGGAAGATGTTGTACGTCTGAGGAAAAGCAGAGATTCATAAGTCTCTTAATGGAGTTTTGTGATGTGTTTGCCTAGTGTTATGATGATCTGAAAAAATTTAGGGATGGACATTTTCAACATCATATTCCTTTAAAGCCTAGAGCAAGTCCTTTTAGACAGAAGCTAAGGGATTTCAACCCTAAAGTTGTGGAGGCTATTCTTAGAGAGGTAGATAAGATGTTGAAAGTGAGGATTATTTATCCTATTCATCATTCTACTTGGATTGCAAACATAGTTCCTATTCGTAAGAAAAATGGGGAAATAAGGATATGTGTAGATTTCAAAAATTTGAATCAGGCTAGTTTGAAGGATAATTATCCTTTACCCTCAATGGATCATATTTTGCAGACAGTCTCAGGCTCAGAAATGATGTCCATGCTAGATGGCTTTTCTGGTTATAATCAAATCAGTGTTCAAGAATAGGATTAGCATAAAACAACCTTTATTACTCCCTGGGGTACCTTTGCATACAACAAAATGCCTTTTGGTCTGATTAATGCTGGAGCGACCTTTCAAAGAGCCATGGACCTATCTTTTGGTCATTTGAAGGATAAAATAATAGTTGTATATCTTGATGATTTAACAGTATTTTCAAAAAGGAGACATCACCACTTAAGAGACTTAAGACAAGTACTACAAAGGTGTCGGGAGCATGGAGTGTCTTTAAACCCTAAGAAATCAGTGTTTGGTGTCACCGAAGGTAAATTATTAGGTCATATTGTCTCAAAGGAAGGTGTCAAAGTGGATCCTGAAAGGGTAAGGGTAATTCAACAATTGAGCTTGCCATCTAACAGGAATGGAGTCAGATCGTTCTTCAGGCAGGTAAACTTTTTAAAGAGGTTTATTCCAGATTTTGTAGAAACCACCCGATATATTATGAACTTAATGAGTGAGAAATTAGTATTTAAGTGGAATGAAGAGGGAAAGAAAGCCTTTGAAGCAATTAAGAAAGCTATAGCACATGCTCCTACCCTTGTTAATCCTGATTTTAAGAAAGATTTTATTATTTATTGTTATGATTCAGAACATACTATGTCGGGAATGTTGCTCCAAAAAAGTGAAGAAACGGAAGAAGTCCCCATAGCATTCATGAGTGTGCCATTGAAAAAGCATGAATTAAAATATTCATTGATGGAAAAGCAGGCATTTGCTGTTTTGAAAGCTGTAAAGCAGTTTAGGTATTATATTCTCCATTCCCATGCAGTAGTATATGTGCCTCATTCTTCTATTAAAAGCATTCTAACACAGCAGGATATTGGAATGAATAATAGAGCCTCATGGGTTTCTAAGATTCAGGAATTTGACTTAGATATAAAGCTGACCAAATTGGTGAGAGGACAAGGTCTATGTAAGTTACTTGCAGAAAATGAACATGAGAATAATAAGGAATCGCCCTTGGTTCTATTTGTTGGACCTCAAGACACTTGGTTTGCAGATGTTGCCTATTATCTGACTTATAGAGATTGTCCAACGCATCTATCTCTGAGAGAAAGGCGAAACCTAAGATTGAATGCTGCCAAGTATGTCATTTTTAAT
Organism: Cryptomeria japonica; assembly: GCF_030272615.1. Taxonomy (NCBI): domain Eukaryota; kingdom Viridiplantae; phylum Streptophyta; class Pinopsida; order Cupressales; family Cupressaceae; genus Cryptomeria; species Cryptomeria japonica. The sequence continues at coordinate 583,832,456 of NC_081413.1, forward strand.
GAAGTGCTATACAAAAAGGGATTGGATGGAACTTTCTTACGCTATGTAGATAAACCACTCCAAGAATCATTGTTGAGAAATTTTCATGATGATGCCTGTGGCAGTCATTTTTCATCAACAGTAACTACTTATAAAATCTTGAGGAATTGTTATTATTGGCCAGGTATGTTCAAAGATGCTTATACTTGGGTAGCCAAATGTGAAAAATGTAAAATGTTCACCGGAAAGCCTCAACTTGCAGCATTGTCTCTCAGACCTGTAATTGTTGATGAACCATTTAAACAGTGGGGTTTAGATTTCATAGGGCCATTGTCGCCTACATCAAGTGCAAGACACACTCATATTCTGACTGCTGCCGACCACTTCACAAAATGGGTCGAAGCTATTCTGGTAAGAAAGACCACATCAGAGATTGTCTATAATTTTCTAAAGGAAAATATTTTGGTTCATTTCAGAGTTCCTCACAAACTCGTGGCTGATAATGCGACTAATTTTTCCTCCACTGAAATTTCTCTGTTTTGTTATGATTATGGGATTTCTCTTGCACATTCCTCAGATTATTACCCACAGGGTAACGACTGAGCGGAGTCATGTAATACAAATCTGATAAATATTATGAAGAAATTAGTTAGTGAAAATTTCAGAGATTGGCATAAGAAGCCATATGAAGCTCTCTGGGTAGACCATACTACTCCAAAGAGGGCAATTGGCATGTCACCTTTCGAGTTAGTCTATGGTGTAGGAGCTCAGTTATCACTTCCTCTAGAACTTGCAGCTTCATAGTTACAATTAGTAATAGAGGATGTACATTTTCAGGATTCCCTAGAGAGGAGAATTATGCAATTAATGAAAGTTGAGGAGGAAAGAGAGAAGTTGGTTGATTGGATTACAGAACATCAGATGAGAGTCAAGAAAATATTTGATAGGAGAGCCAGACCACTGAAATTCATGTTAGGTGATCAAGTTTTACTTTGGCATGGTAGAAGGGCACCGAAAGGAGCACACAGAAAATTTGAATCACTTTGGAAGGGTTTGTTCTACATCCATGAAGTGAAAGGACCAAATTAATTTATACTTGCCTACCCAGATGGTACTGTTCTTCCCCTAACCTATAATGTGCAGGATTTGAAATTGTATAAATTGTAAGCAGGAGTCCCCTGCAAGTTTTGTATATAAAGTTTTGTTGTGATTAATTGTAGGTTCAGTTTGTTGAGGTTTAGATATTTTCCTTATGAGTTATTTTGCAAAACCAAATATTTTTCGGGTTCATGTCTTAGTCCGTAACTATCCCAGTCCCCAGTTAGAGCCAATGTTAGTCTGCTCCTTTAAATTTTCCGCATCCAAAGAAAGTTTTTGTTTTGTGGTTTTTCCTTGAACTTGAACCTTTGAACCTTTCAAAAAAGTGGTTCAAAGTTCAAGGTTCAAAGTCGGTTTATAAGGTAATGGCTTTGTGTTCAATAGCGCGTCAATAGACTTAATAGTTGTTTTTGAACTTGAATCTTTGAACCTTTTAAAAGGTGGTTCAAGGTTCAAGGTTCAAACATGTTGTATTAAGTCCTTTGTGAGTCACGTTCATAAAGTGTGAGTCCTTGTTTGACCGAATGTTTTGTTCTCTAGTGCAGTCTTGAACTTGAACCTCCAAACTATCTTTTATGGTTTAGGGTTCAAGGTTCGAAGATAGATAATTTTGAAGACAAACTAATGAAGTATCGGCATATAAAGGAATATTCTAGATTTGAATGATGAACCTCAGTGATAATGAATGATAACATCATCTGTACTAGAGATAATCATGTTGACAAAAGATATGAAAGGAGAAGGTATGCGGGAATTAATAAGGTGTCAGTATCAAATCCTTTCGGCATGATCGACATGGATAATCATGCAGGCGAGAATCATAAAGAGTCATGCAACCGACATTTCAAGTTATGTTATAAGTCTATTTCTTTGAAAATAAGTTATTGGCCTTTGTTGTTTGTTCAAATCAGTCAGTAGGGGAGTAGCAGTGGTGGTAGTTTCTTTTCTCAACTTTGTGTGAATTTTCGGTTCTGCATGAAAGATCATTCTCACAAAAAGGATAGAGGTGAGCAGAAAAGAAAGGCATTACAAAGCAAAGAGCAATTGATTCCTATTAGAGTTACCTGCTCTAAAGCCAGGAGTAAAAGAAAACCCTCATCCCTAGACATAGTAGTGGCTGATCTTGGAATGGATGTCATTCAAGATAATCTAGGCTCAGAGCAACAAAATCTAGAGGATGAGGATACCAACCAACAAGAACTGGAAACCTTTCAGGTGGACTCTACCATAATAATAAGAAATGAAAAATATGTAGGAACTGCTTCTGAAAAGATTCCAACTTCCATAGGCCCAGTCTGGTTAGATAATATGCTTGGCAGCAAGAAGAAAAATATAGTCCCTGCCTCCATTCCGATAGAGGATATGGTGAGTAAGTGCTTGGGAAAGACTCCCAAAGCCAAGAAATCAAAGACTATGTCAAAAATTGATTTTGACGTTGACAATAGAAATTGGGTCGCAGAAATAGCACATCCATTGACGAATGCTAAGATAGAAAATCCTATAGTGCAAGATTTTGCCATTGAAAAGGTGAACATAGGGACTGCTGCTCATGCCATGGACATCTTTCATCTCAAAGCTTCAACTAAGAAGATTATCACAAGGACTTGTACGGATGAAAGGGACAAACATCGAATGAAGGAAATGTTGCATAGAATGGTAGAGTACATTGAGGCAATAAATAGTCTGAATCCTCAACCCTTGTCACAATTGCCTACTTCATTGGATCCAAAGTCCCTGGTCAATCAGAAAACCTTGGAACAGATACAGAAATGTAGACTAATAACAGACATCGTAATGCAGTGGTTGGAGGAGATGCAGAAATCTGGAGCTCAATATTTTGTGAACCTGAGTAAAGTCCATAATGGGGCAATAGAGGTAGTGAAAGAATTGGAGACAGAAATAAGTAATTGGAAAAATGAAGAGGTGGAATGGCCAACAAGGGCTGCACAGATGCGAGAAGTACAAACTTATGGAGTTATGAAATTCCTGGTTGAGAAACCAGTGCCAGGACTGGATGATAGCATCTTGTATGTCTACCAAAAGAACTTTGAATGGAGAAATTCTCTAATAAAACGGGCATATGAAGAATTCATGAAATTGGCAAACCAACTTGCAGAGTTAACCACCTCCATGAGAAATGAGGTCCTGTGCATTGGAATTAAGTGCCTAAGAAGTGACAAGACACTAGAAACGGTTGAAGCAATAACAGAATCCTTTGAGAAAAAGATTAAGTATGTGAAGGAGGCTAAAGGCTTGGTCTCAGATGATCCAATTGTTATTGCTAAAATTGAGTCACTTCTCTTCCTATGCATTGGACATTTGGATAGCCACTCCGATAGGGTTGCGCAGGTTCACAAGGAAAAGGAGGCGTGGAAACAATGTATAGCACACGTGGGGCTTCCACATAAGCCTATTATCTAGCACTTCATTATGGTGTATTCTGATTGGAAGAAATAATATATTTCTTAAAACTATTTCATGTTTTCTAGACAATAGGCTCTGTTTTCTGGTAATTTGAAAAGACAGTTTCGTTTGGTAATTTTGTCAAACTTCACGAGGCAGAAAGTTAGTTTTTCCATGTTTCTCACTTTTATTGTAAGCCCTGCTGTGGCTATATAAGGGATGAAAAAGACTCTGATATGGTCTAGAAGATTTTTTGGGGGAAAAGGAATGCAATAGATAAAATCTGTTTTTCATGATATTTTGGGAAAGGAAAAAATAGTTTTTATGAATAAAATTGTTATAGATTTTGTAGTATTAAATATGTGAGTTTAATATATTTGGATGGTAATCTCTGTGTGGATTTAGTTTGAATGAGGAATTTGTTACTTTTCTTCTCATTATATGTGAATGTACATAGAATGCATTTTTCTCTAAAAAATAAATGATTGAAGTCTATGAACTTCATAATAGAATTCATGCTATTAATTAAGAGTATATTCATTGGGTGCTGACGAATGAATATTGATCTACCTTTTAGTACTTTCGAGTAAGAAGTATGCAAACAAAATTGTTGTAAATTAAGAGTTGATTGAAAATCATTCTTCATTGGGGAGCTGTACCCGTATGCAGAGGATAATTATTCCTAAAATTATCCAACTGTTAGTTGCTTTGTCTTTTAATTAATGGGCATACAGAGATTTAAAGAATACAATGTATAAAAGACAAATCTGTTAACTAACATTATGTCATATAAATTTCTTCCTCCAAATCTCCATCAAGGAAAGTAGTTTTTACATCCATTTGTTCAACCTCTAGATCATAAGCTGCTGCAATAGAAAGTAAGAAATGAATGGATGTCATTTTGGCTACAGGAGAAAAAATCTCACCATAATCTACTCCCTCAACCTGGGAGTAACCTTTTGCAACCAAATGTGCTTTGTACTTCTCAATTCTTCCATCTAAACCTATCTTCTTTTTGAACCCCCATTTGCAACCAACAAGCTTTCATCCTTCAGGAAATGGTACAAGGTCCCATGTGTCATTCTTCTTAAGAGTTGCCATCTCTTCATCCGTGGAAGTTTTCTTGGACTCTGAATCATTCATACCAAGAGCCTCTTCTATAGATTTCACTTCATCAATATTAGCATTCAAAGCAAATATGCATCTCGAATCATCAGGAGAATATCCATACCTTTCAGGTGGTTTTCTTTGTCTAGTAGACCTTCGAACAAGTTCAGGTTTAGGTTCTTCTTCTTCCTCTGATGATTCAGAACTCATAGAGCTCTCATCAACTTCCTTTCTTTCTAAGGGCCTCGATTCAACTTTTTTAGCTGTAGCAGGTAGTTGAATCACATCTTTCTTTTCTTCCTTTTGTTCTGGCTGCACTGTAATAGAAGAAGACTTAGTTTCTCTAAAAATAACACTTCTGGAATAAAATACCTTTTGTGCAACAAGATCCCAAAGCTTGTATCCTTTCATACTATAACAGTATCCAATGAATATACATTTAAAAACTTCGTTATCCAATTTTGTCCGCTTCTCCTTTGGCACATGAGCATATGCCTCACAACCAAAAACTCTCAGATGATTAAGTGAAGGCTTGTGTCCCGAACATGCTTCCATTGGCATTTTATCAACAAGAGTTGATGTAGGAGATATGTTTATCAGGTAGCAGATAGTGGCTATAGCTTCAGCCTAGAACTTTTGTTCTAGACCAGCACCACTTAGCATACTCCTAGCCTTATCTATCAAGGTCCTATTAATTCTTTTTGCAACTCTATTCTATTGTGGAGAATACAAAGTTGTCTTTTGTCTCTTAATACCACAATCTTTACAAAATGTGTCAAAATCATTGGAGCAATACTCACCACCATTATCTAACCTTAAACATTTTATCTTCTTTCCAATCTGCAACTCAACCATTGCTTTAAATTCTTTGAAATGACTGTAAACTTCAGCTTTACTCTTAAGAAAATAAACCCATGTTCTTCTACAGAAATCATCAATGAAAGAAACATAATAAACTGATTTACCAATAGAAGAAACATCAATTGGACCAAATACATTCAAATGGATTAGATCCAAAACACTTGAAGACTTATAAGAGCTAGAGTAAAACTAAATGCGGTTTTGTTTTCCATAAATACAATGCTCACAAAAATCAAATTCAAGATTGCAATCATTCAACCCATTAATAAGGTTCTTATTTTCCAAAGTTGATAGACCCTTCTCACCTATGTGGCCAAGTCTCAGGTGCCACAACATTGTCTTCTCTACAGGCAACTTTGATTTGGTATATAGAGCACCCTTGGGTACCCAAAAACCATGACCATCTGCTGAAAGAGACACCCTCTCCTTTTCCAACATAGTCTTTATCACAGTTTTATCAGAAGTGCTATTGCACTCAACTATGCATGCATTAATCTGGTACAATATACCCATTCTACTTCCTCTTGCTATTACCATAGCACCTCTCACCGTTTTCACACCTTCTTTAGAAAACTATACATGCACACCCACATCTATTAGTTTGCTTATAGATAAAAAATTTCTTGCTAGTCCTAGGATATGCAAGACACCATCAAATCTCCTAGTTCTACCATCAGAAAATTTAACATGAACACTTCCATGACCAACAATATCAAGAAAGGAGTTATCACCCAAATACACCTTACCACCATCAAACTTCTCATACTTACTAAACCAGTTTCTAATAGGAGTCATGTGGAAAGATGCACCTGAGTCTATCAACCATGCATTGTCACATGCAGGAGTGACCAAGGCTGTAATAAAAGCATCTCCATCTTCCTTCTCAGACTCAGGATCAGAATCTTTCTTCTTCTTCTTTTTCTTCTTTTCTTATTTACAATCCTTTCGGAAATGTCCGAGGTTTCCACAATTTCAGCAAATTACCTTGGACTTACCAGGAGATTTTGATCTCCCCTTATTCTTGGACTTAGAACGGCCACTCTGCTTTTCATTCTTGCCTCTTTCTTTTGGTCTTCCTCGAACACTCAAAGCTTCTTTTGCATTCAAAGAAACCTTCCTTCTCATCTCCTCAGAAAGTAGAGAACCAACAACATCCTCCATCTTCAAGACAACTGCAGTGCTCCCTGTGGCCATCACAAGGCTGTCCCATGAGTCTAGCAACGAACATACTAGGATTTGTCACCTTTCTTCTTCATCCATTGGTACCCCAACTGAGGTCAACTGAGTCACCAACATATTAAAACTTTCCAGATACTCAGAAATTCGAACACCTTCTTCCATTCTCAAGGAATGCAACTTCTTCCTCAAGAAAATTTTATTCACAAGTAATTTTGCTTGGTAGATCTCACTTAGCTTCTTCCAAAGCTTCTTCGCAGTAGATTCTTCATGGACATTAATCATAATTGAGTCTACAAGGCACAATCTTATGAGACCTTTAGCTTTTCTATCTATTACATCATATTGTGCAGCTAAAGTCGGATCTACGGGCCTCGACTTATTCTCATCAACTGCATCCCATAGATCTCGATCAATCAACATATCTTCCATCTTCAGCTTCCACATTTTAAAGTTTGTGCCAAAAAATTCTCTACATCAATCCTCCCTGATATACTTGCCATCTTTACCATCCTCCAATACAGAAATGAAATACTCTACACAAGCTCCCACTCAAACCTTGATTAGCTCAAAAAACCCTGTACCCAACAAATAGAACCAAAATTGGTCAGGCTCTGATACCACTTGTAAGGAAGCAAAGGTGTGCGGAAATGCTTCCTATGATAATCTTGAGAGGACGATTTTCTAAATTTCAACATAACTATCACAAAGATCACAAGAAGCAAATAGAGTAGAAATAAAATAATAAACACATAACACAATGATTATCGTGGGGAAAACCCATACGTGTGAAAAACCCCACACTCTAAAACCTACATAATGTATTAACAAATCAATAAGAGATTACAATACACTTGCAATAGAAGTTCTTACAAGAGCATCACCTCAACTCAAGCTCGGAGGGACTTCACTAGCATCCTTCTAGCACCCAGCCTTGCAAACCAAACTCCATCATGCAAACTCCTCTCCAAGCCCTCATTACATAGAAATTTTACAACCTGGAAACCATTTGTGGTTTTACAATACCATGGGCAAAACCTCCATGACACGTGTTGCTCACCCTTGAAATTTGTTTTTCCAAGATAAGAAAACCAGGTTAAAAATAGTTACTCACGTCCAAAATCTTATCCCCTATTTTTGACCCTCATAACTAACATGAAATGTGTCATATAATCTATAAAAATGGCCCTCCTATATTATACTATGGACAAGGCATCTTTTCACAACTCATATACCTTTTTCCAAGGCACCGACACATGGGAAACCTCCCAACTACATTTGGAACTATTTACTAAAAATTGCAAGGTTGAGACACATGTATCTCAACAATTCTAGCCACATAGACATACTCTAACAAGCAACACCATTGTTTAAGACATGAAATTCAACTAATCTCTACACCAACTCTTCTGATATAGTCCAACATTCTATTCCAGCTTTCCTATCCTAAGAACTCCTTCTACTACATGTGACCCAATGTTGGCCACATGATTTTCATTTTGTTTTAATTGAAGTCTCCAATAATTTATCCAAGTGTGAAGAACTAGAGTTCAACAAGAAAAAAGAAGTTGGGATGATCCTCTTGCATTTGTCATCTTTAGAATTTTGTTGAATCTAACATGAAACTGCAAATCAACAAATTCAACACACCCTAGGTCAAATCTCTTTCTTGTTTTGTAGTTTCACACAAGGTAATGACTTTGGTACTAATATCAGCGAGTCAACTTTTTTTTTTAGAATTTAAAAGAATACAAGGAAAATAATATATAAATGAGAAAATAGTTAGAATAACTATTAATCATGTCCAATAATGTAATAATGCTAACAAAGGTTTATTGATAAGGGTATTTGTTTTGAAGTGTCTTAGATGGTCATTCATTGAGGTGAAAAAGACTCATAAGCATGAAAGTAAATTGATAGTTTTATGAAATGTGTACCCATTCTAAAATGGGCATGCGTTAATTGGTATCGATTTAGGAATATAATCTTGAACCTTAATGGGTACCAATTCAAAATGGGTATGAGTTTGGGCTTGGGATCCTATTTTTAAATGACTACCTATTCTTTATGGGATTTTCTTGACACTTCCAGTAAAAGTGAGCTCATTATCTTACTTTTACCTATTTTCTTCTACCAAGGGGAAGTGAGCTCATTATCTTACTTTTAACCATTTTCTTGTACCAAGGGGATGACACATTGACACTTTAAACCACAATATTGTTTTAGTGTTGAGCATAATAACATATCAAGAAACCTCGTCTCCTATGTGTACCTATAGATATTACATTTGAACTTACATTATATTAGTGGGGCACTAGCTACATGGGTAGATAGATTGATGGTAAACAAATAATATTTAATTCAAACTCTAAGTATATATGATATAAAGAGACATAATAAAAAAAATTGCATATGAAAACTCTAATTGTAATAAAGAATAAATGTTATGGTTGAAACACTAGGTTGTAATAAAGACGTAATGAAACAAATACTTTAATAGTAATTTATAAGAGAAAAGTATAATAAACAATATTTAACTCTATAATTATGAGTTGGGTTTGATATAAAATGCTAAAGTAACTACAAAAATTGATTATAGAAATAAAATAAATTAGACATGAGGTTCTTGGTTCTAGATATTATGAAGATTACATAGAAGAAATATATAAAATCCACTCACCATGATGTTAGAACATAAAGATTTGTCAAATGACTATTATCAATTTAATATATTGATTATGTACTATCTTAGTTCACTTCCATGAGTGTGGAGATGATGTTTGAGGGCATAATAATAAAGTAATAATAATACGATTGTCTAAATTACATGTAATACATTTAATAAACTGGGCCAACAGAACCGACGTTCACGTGGGTGAGGGGAAGGAGGAGATGAGTACTTTTGTAACTTTTGTTATGTTTTTGGTGATGAGTACCGATTGTCAGTTCTGCTAAGATCTTCCTAACGAACGAATTGAATGCTTTCACAGGATATGTTAACTAACGGAGTAGACACATCTGCGACAACTGTAGAATGGGCGATGACTGAGCTACTGAGAAACCCTCCAGTAATGGCAAGGGCACAACAAGAGATTGAATTAAAGGTTGGGAGTGAGAAACCCTCAAGTAATGGCAAGGGCACAACAAGAGATTGAATTAAAGGTTGGGAGAGATCGTATTGTAAGGGAGAGTGATCTTGTAAACTTAGACTACTTGCGATGTGTGGTGAAGGAAACACTTCGATTACATCCACTAGGTAGAGTAGTTGATAATTGCATTTAGTTTCTAAAGAACATTCGCGTACATCGTTAAGTCATTTAGCTGATTGTTCTTCATGATGTTCTATGTTAATCACATTGTTTATTTGTAGGTACGGTTAATGATATAATAAATGACTTTCTCTACACATTCCATTTCCATTTGTTTTGGTGATGTGTAGAAAGGAAAATATTTGTAGCAATAAGGAATTTGAACGTGGAATATTTGTTCATCTTATTTTCAATCGAATTGGTTTACTTGAATGCTTAGTGTTTGGATAGGTTTAGAATTGCTTCAAGTAGTTACGAATGAATAAAAAATGCATATGGTAATAGATTATTTATATAATCTTGCACCATTCTTTACAATTCACAATCATAGATTTCAATAAAACAGTTGTTGATTTCAAATATGAAACATATCTAGTGTAAAAATAATTATTGAAGTAATTCAGTATAATCGGTAAAAAGTTGTTACTATTAAGAGATATTGTAAAAAGATTTTAAATATTTGTATCTATATTTTTAAAAATAATAATATGTTGCATATTATACAAATAATAGATACATAAAAATTAAACAAAATATTAAAAATAATCAAGAACAGTAAATAAGATCAATTGTTAGGTAGACAGTACATAAAGTAGGTAAGTATTTTTAAAATTACTTAGTGTCCAATTTTTTTTTTTAAATTGTATACTTAATTGGATAGATATGATTGACATTCCTAATGTCATTCAATGAGACAATATAATATTTTTTATTAGATTAGCAGGGAGACGACCTTGACTAAAATAGAAACAAAGTTACATCATAAACCAAACACCAACTATAAAATAGCTAGCAGAAAGGAACCAATACTAATAAAAAATGATCCAAAATTTTTCTACCCCTGAAACTACTCCTACGGATGCTAGTATCATACCCAAAGTTAATAGCATAAGTATCATAATACCTATAAACAAAAGCTATACTAATAATGTTGTTTCCAGCATTATCCATATTAACGAAACCTGAATCAGTCTTAGTAAGATTAAATAACATGAAGTCTATCAAAATGGGCACGTAGGCCTCCAGTAACAAAAGGAAAGTGCTCAATAGGCCAACTTTGGTCAAGAAGTTACAAAAGGAAACAAAATTATTGTTTATGTTTCCTCCTTATGTTTGTCAATATCAAGATTAGTTGCAATAGTCAAGTCTCTCTACAAGTCTTCACCAACAACCTCCCTTTTTGGTGATAGCTCACACCCATGCTCAAACCTACTCCAATTGCTAACTCCACCTATCTACACATTCTCAAACCCTATTCTTTTGGCATTCAACCCTCTATTTCAGAGTGCATTAGGAGTCTTCAACATGGACATGTAGGGTAAAAAGATTTACTCAAGGTTTTGGTAATCAAACTTAGTTTAAGACCCATAGCCTTTGGCTTACTTAACTCACCAACCAAGGGTCAAAAACTCCAACTGAGGCTATGCAATGTTCAAGGTCCTATTTGTCATTTGGTTCACTTTTTTAAAATGTCCACACAAACTCTCATGAGCCCCAAACTCCTCCTTACAATCGGGTTCTAAAAAGTGTGTGTTATGCAGTCAAAGGGCTACTAGCCCGTGGAGGCTTAATTGGCACCTTTTTGCTCACCCTGCCCAATGATGGGTTTCTTGACCATGGAATATGTTTTGGATAGTGTGGAATAGGTCTTATCAAAGATATTTTTATGGTTTTAGGCTCCCTCAACCTGGTTTAGTGACTGTCCACAAATTTAGGCTTAAACATATGGTTTAGTGAGGGTTTGGATGCTTCCACTATGGATTCCTTTCACAAAGATTGATTCAAACTCCCACACTACTAGGAGACCTCTGCCATAGAAAATTAAAGCTTCCCTTTCCTTTTATTGACAATAATTATGCCAAACACTTGGCAAGCCACTGAGAAAAATAGTAAAATTGTCACTATCATAGTCAAAATGTTGCCCTTTTACCAGTCAGAAGTTATCACACCTTTGAACTTGCATAACAAAAGAAGCAGAACTGGAAACACACCTCAAAGAGGTCTACAAAAATTTGTGAAACCTCCTATTACATAGCCTTCATATTTACAAGGCTTGGATTATGCTTTTGAAACATTCCTTGAGCCATTTGGCAACACAATTCACAAAAACAGTGAACTCACTGTTTTGTTTACAAAATGAGAATGTTCAATAAGAATAAGATATTCTAATAGACCAATATGATGCTCAACACTCTTGAAAATATGTCCAAACCTCTACCTCATACATTTGTTCACTCCAAATTTCTTTCAAGTGCAAATCTTGAGTTTTTGATCATGCTACTAGCCGAGTAATCAATACTTGCCTAGTATTCACTCAAGTCCTCCTTCCAAACACAATTTTGGCACAACGAGAAGCATACGTACACTATATAGATGAGTACCAACTTTACTAAATCCATATTGTGGGATCCCAAACCTAGATTAGTCAAGTGGTGGCATTTTGGAACTTCAAACCCTTGACAGGGCAGTGAGCACACAGAAGTAAAATAATTTTGTATAAACAAATTTCCAAAGGAAACTAGAATAAAAATCAATTAGAAAAAATTGTACAACTATTATTCACACTTTCAAAAAGGTAAAATATGGACTATGAAGCTACAGTACGAACTGTTACACCAAAGGAGAAAAAAACAGTGAATAAAGCCAAAATGTCATGATTTTTATTAGGAAACTCTTGCTCATACAATCACCAACCTTTCTCAAGAAAAATGGAGGCCTTTTTATATAATTTATAATTATTTAACAAGCCTTTTATGGAAATGAGGCTTCCACAATTGCATTTTCCTTGAAAAACCCAAAAATGACAACTTTGACAAGTTTTGCAAGCCAAATGACAACATTTCTTGCTCCAAAAGACATTTTGGACACTCTAACCTTATCAAATTGTCTAAACAACTTTAATATACTTAAAAAAACTTAACAAACATGTTTTAATGCTTTGGAAAGCATTAGAAGACCTTTTTACAAATTTTGCACATTTTTGCCAAAAATTGTCAACTCAAAGAATGAAAGCCAAAACTTGATCTCTTGAGCCCAAAATGAGATCAAAACCACAAAAAAAGACACATAACAACCTAAAACAACATTATAAACCTAACACAAGACATTACAAACATTTAAGCATAAAATACTCAAAAATTAGAGTTTTACTCAACTAGGTGCTCCTGCACCATACTTCCCCAAAAGCAAAGAAGTCATGTGAATCCATGTGGCCTCTGAGATAGGCTTATCCTTCCATTTGATTAGATTCTCCATGTAGGTGTGATTCCTTTTCTTTTTTAGAATCTTCGAGTCTAGAACCTGTTCTACTTGGGGAATAGAAAGAGAAGGGAGAGATGGATCAGAAAGCGATTTTGCAACATCTAAAACTCTTTAAATTTCGTCAGGTGGCTTCCCCTTTAAAGTAATCAAATATGCAACATTAAAATGGGAGATAAAGAAACATTAGTAGTCAAATCGACTTTGTAAGCATTGGATCCATACTTAGCCAAGATTTTACAAGGGCCTATTCTCATCATCTGAAGTTTGCTTGGAACTCCCTTTTGTAGCTTTTCCTTGTTCAAATGAACCATCACATAATCTCCTATGGAAAACTCAACATCTCTCTTTGTAGAATCCACTCTTTCCTTGACTTTTTTGGAGGTATCTTGAAGAGCTTTTCTCACTTGCTCATGAACCTCCTTCATAGATTGAGCCATGTCATCTACTATTCCACTCTTAGGCTGCAAGTTAGTGATATCCCTCAACTCCATTATACCCCTTGGATGCATACCATAAACAACTTCAAAAGGACTTTTACTTGTAGACTTGTTAGCACTATCATTGTAGGCATATTTTGCTTGATGAATGAGCTGATCCCAACTCTACCCATATTCCTTTGTCAAGCACCTAAACATGTTTCCAAGAGACTTGTTCACAACTTCGGGTTGGCCATTAGTTTGTGGATGATAAGATGAACCAAAAGAGAGATTAGTACCCAATCTCTTCCATAATATCTTCCAAAAATGACCAAGAAACTCAACATCCCTATTTGAAACAATGCTAGTAGGAAAACCATGAATTCTAACAACTTCTTTGAAAAATAAGTAAGCAATATGACTTGCATCATGTGTTGTCTTACAAGGAATAAAATGAGCCATTTTGCTAAATTGGTCAACTACTACAAAGATGCTATCAAATCCTCCTTGATTTCTAGGTAATTCTACCACAAAACCCATACTAATGCAATCCCAAGGCCTATGTGGAATGGGAAGAGGCTGATATAAACCAGCATTGGAGGAATTACCCTTTTCCTTCTAACATACCAAACACTTCTCAACATACCTCCAGATGTCTTTTTGCATCTTAGGCCAATAATAGAACCTTTGAACCAACTCTAAAGTCTTGTTGAGATCGAAATGTCCACTTAAGCACCCATTATGCTTCTCCTAAATGAGGTTCTCTCTCATAGAACCTTTTGGAACACACAACTGTCCACCCCTGAATAACAAACCATCCTGCAAAGTGAATTCAGCATATGCACCATAGAAATTATTCTCAAAATCTTGACAAACTTTATAAGCTTCAGCAAAATCATCATCAATAGGATACATATCTTTAAAACTATCAATACCAATGCTTTGAACTTGAATCTCATGAATAGTTAACAACCTTCTACTCAAAGCATCTGCTACTTTATTCAACTGACCCTTCTTATGCTTAAGAGTAAATGTGTAAGGTTGCAAGTATTCTACCCATTTAACATGCCTATGATTCAGTTTATCTTGTGAGTTCAAGAAACTTAGTGCCTGATTATCTGTGTATACAACAAATTCTTTAGGAAGAAGATAGTGTCTCCATTTCCTAAGTGTGTGTACTAATGCATAGAGTTATAAATCATAGGAAGAGTACTTTTTCTTTACATCATTCAACTTCTCACTAAAGAATGCAACTAGTCTATTTTCCTGACTTAAAACAGCTCCTACAACAATATTACTAGCATCACATTCAATAGTAAAAAGCCTATCAAAACTAGGTAAAATGAGCACTGGTTGAGTAGCTACTTTAGTTTTCAATAATTCAAACCCCTTATTGGTTGCACATGTCCACTGAAATTTTACCTTTACACCCCCTTTGATGGTGTCTAACATTGGAGCACAAATATCTCTGAATCCCCTGATGAACTTTCTGTAAAATTGTGCCAAACCATGGAAGCTTTTGACATCACTGGCTGTCTTAGGAGTTGGCCAACTGGTTATTGCTACAACTTTAGATTGATCAATTTTTAGATTGCCTCCTGATACAACAAAACCAAGATAGACCAATTCTCTCTTCAAGAAATCACACTTTTCAAGATTAATGGTTAGCTATTCATCAGATAACTTTCTCGAAACATTAGCTAAATGCTTCAAATTCTCTTCCTTAGTTTTGTTGGCATTTTTGATGATTATGTTGTGATTGTCATTGATGGACACACACTTGCATTAAGATTATTCTTATATGTATGAGTTAAAGCTCAACCAGAATTTGTTCCAATCGGTATGATGTATTATAGTCTTTAGACAATCAGTGTTTTGTAGAATGTGTTTATCGGTCTGAAGCGGTATGTTGACCCCAGGCAGTTCGTGGATCTCAAGTGGTATGAAGGATCAAAGCAGGAAAATACATATTTCCCAGTCTTCATTTTTGTCAAATTGGCAACCGGTATTTTATATGAACCAGTAATACTTTGTGATGAGTTACCATCCACCGATTATTTCACGGTGCCAACACTCTAGTGGTTCTTTTTGTGTCATGTTACCAAGTATGTCTAGATTCATTGAACCTAGGAAATTGGATTGTAAATCTATTGGGCCGACATGAAATTAGATTCCTTTATAATGACATCATGTCTAGGGTTTTAAAAAAAAATAGTTGGGGTTTAAGGTGGTTGATGAGTTTTTGTAAGTACGATATTAACTAAGAAGATCAAGTTTTTGTGAGCTGTAACTAAGTGTGTGTTAGTGAAGACTAAAGTAATGCTGAAATGCATTAGCTATGAGCCATAGTGGATCTAACCAAGAAATCTATGCTATTTTCTAGATCAATCACTTGTTGATTACTCACATCTTTGACAAGTCTGAAGCCCCTAACCGGGTAGGCCCATAAAGCCTTTTGTAAATCCTCTAACAAGGTGGTTCACATCTGTGGATCTAAAATCCTCTAGCAAGGTAGTCTTTGATCAGACTTATCTCCTAACAAAGATTGAGATTCCTAATAGGATCTATTCTGGTAAAGAACATTGTATGACCTTAACTGGTCTAGTTTCTATTCTACAAATAGTTACTTGTGAGTTTCATCTCACCATGGTTTTTCCCATTTGGCTTTCCACATCAAATATCTTATGTTATGGTGTTATTGCTCTTGTGGGTGAATGTCTTATTTGCATTTTGGTTTCCATGTGTGTTAGCTAGTTTGTTTGTTAAACTATTCTACCGGTTTATCACTAGATTGTTTAAGTATTTAAATATATTGTTTTTCGGTATACTAATTCACCCCCCCCTCCCTCTTAGTATTCATCAATTGGTATCAGAGCCAATATTTCTATAAGTCTAACCAGTTGGAAAGAGATATGGGGGAATACACTGTGAGGGAACTTACTCATTGGCTCACTCAGTCTGAGCAAGCCTATGATGAACTCATGGTAAAATATAAGGCCTCTCGGGCAAAAAGGAGAGAACATGCTGAAAAACTGATGGAGCTATCTGAAAATAGTTCTTCTGATGAAGCGTATATGGAAGCCCTAATCCAAGAAGTAGAAAAACTAAAAAAAGGAGTTGGAAGGATTGACTATCCGAATGTGTCAAGAGCTTGAGAACTAGAGGAAGGCTGAAGATCTAGTGAAGGAGAAAGATCATGAGATATCCGAGTTGAAGCAAGAGATTAGTGCACTTACTGCTCACCTTCATGAGAGGAGAATGGAAAAAGAAGAAGTACAAGGTGAATTGAACATAGCTATCTCTAAGAATGCAAACTTGATAGAGACAAATGTTGCTATTTCCAAAGAACTCTCTGAGTCAAAGGAAATACTTGTTGAGTTCAACAAGAGTACTATCAAGATATAGAAAAAGCTTGAATCAGCCAAACCGATAAAGAATACCAATGGACTTGGTTTCTTTGGTTATGAGGAAGGAGGAACCTCAGGTGCAAATGCTAAAGCATCAAAGAAGCAACCAACATTCAAAGCTAAAGGTAAGAAAAACTTCCAACCTGTTTGCTTTAACTATCTTAAAGAAGGACATACTGCCAATGTATGTAGGAGCAAAGCCTATAATAATTTTCCTTACTTTATAAACAATGTACCTAGATTCAAGAAGTTCAATGGTAATTGTTATGCATGCAACAAGTTTGGGCATAGAGCATCTGAATGCAAGTCTGTTATGAACAACACTGGAAGATACCCTTAGAGGACTCAAGGAGTTGGTCTGAAATCTTTTGTGAACTAGAACCCCAACCGGTTTAATACCTATAATCATCAGTAAGGTAGCAGTGGCTATCAACCGGCAACCAAATGGAGAGAAAACTATTGGATTTACCATGGTCATGGTCACATTGCGGAAACATGCAGAAGGAAGAATGGAAAAATGAATAATGGACCTTGGAGAGAACTTGGAATGATTTGCTATCATTGCAACAAAACAGGTCATTCAGCAAGATTTTGCACAAGTAGAAAGAGTATATCGGTTGATATACTAGTCACTATGGATGAAAAAATTGATGTTGAAACTGTTCAAGCACATATGAACAAAACCTAGAAGAAGAAACTTGCAATATTGCAAGAAGAACTGGTTTCTGCACCTAGTGTGGAAATCACAGAACTAGCAAACTAAGCAAAAGAAAATCTTAGGGGGAGTAAACGGTGAAATGTTTCGAACCCCCAGTTTACATCGCAAAAATACCTTAAGCGGTATGTGATACCTGTCTTCTGGTAGAAGACTAGAAACGGTATAAGGCAAATTAGGGTTTACACCCTAATGGTGGAGCATTAATTACGATAGGTGAGGAATATGCTTAAAATTATTTTCAAATCATTTCTCACTATCATTTTTTGAGTGAAGAAGTTTTTCAAGAGCAAAGCGAAGAAAAAGTGATTTGTGTTGCGATTTAAAGAAATTTAGAAACCCTAAAGGAGATTCAGAAGAAAATCGCAAATGGTCAAGTGAAGAGCTCAAAGCAGTGATTTTGCAACCAACGAAGTGTGAGGTGAAGTACAATTTGCAAGCCCTAAATTCTTGATTTTCGAAAGGTATTTCTCAAGTTTTCCATTTCTATCATGGCTTCTGCATCTCATGCTAGCTCTAGTGTACCTGTCGATTCTGTTAACTTCATTCAACACAAATCCAAATACAATGCCCTGTCACAAGTTCCTGCTGGAGTAATAGTGGAAGAAGGCATTTCTAATTATATAGATTGTAAAATTCAAGACCTAGGGTCTCTTGCAATCCACTTGCAGCTAGGTCTATTATGTAGGAAGGACAAAAAGATCAAACCGGAGTATAGCATCTTAGAGAAGAAGAAACTTCATAATGCGGTTTATTTCCTAGAGGATTTCACAGATGACCACATTCTAAATATTCTGAGCAAATTTCATGGTGACAAGATGTATCTAGAGAGAACACATGATATCACACCATAAGCTATGCATGCCGTCACCAGTTTTTGCAACATCGGTGAAGTGCCAGCCCTTAGAAAAATCATCAAAACTAAAATGACCAAGCTCATCAGTTCAGTGAGTGACTCATGAGGTATGACTATCAATTCCATCAAGGATGACCTCATCAAATATGCGTGCATGGTGATAGGATAACGGAAATTCCATGCCAGCAGAATTAACTCGGTATCTATTACAGTGGTAAATGCCGCTTACCAGATGATCAAGGAAGATGCATCATTTGACTTATGCACCTGCATATAGAGACAACTCCTGTTAAATCTCAAATCAATCAAACAAGATAATACCTTGAAACTAAAGTTTGTACAACTACTGGTAGGATTATTCTTCTACTTTCAAGGTTATTTCCCAGGAGTTGGTGATATTCAGTGGTCCATAAACCAACCGGTTACCAAGCAGATCAGAGAAAGCCTGCAAGCAGTTGGAACTGGTTACCTGGAAGTTCTGAACAAGTACTTTGATGAGTTTAGAAGCAAGATGAGCCTAAGGATGATGATATCCAGTGACATTGTCAAGAAATATGAAGAGGACATCTACTTTATCATCAAAGTGGATGAATGCATAATGGAGGTCATTGAGCCTAGACAAGAAGAAGTGGGCCCTATGGGCTATGAGGTGATGTATGATATGCTGGATGGGTATGCCTCTACCCTACTTGCCTCACCACTTGATCCAAAGGCAAAGACAACCAGCACCTACCTGGAAAGGGTGACACCGGTTAAAGAACCCTTAGCAAAGAAAGGGAAGGCAGTGCCTTCAGCATCGGCACCGGTTACTCCATCAAGTCCCAAATTTACCAAGCGGTCACCTGCTAAGAAGAAATCGAAAGCGACACATACCAAAGTCTTTGAGAGGACGAGGAAGACTAAGAACAATTCACCAGACTCAGAAGAAACTGTGTCTGAGGAAAAGCCTATGAAGACAAGGCAAACAAGGAAAAAGACAAAGAATGAACTGACATCATCTGCACTAGTAAATATTGTTATTTATTCCTACAAACCTTTGACACATTGTCAAAGAACAATTAAAAATATTAGGAGAAAATTGTTAAATGATTTGGTAGATCATTTTGATGATTTTTATGATGAAGAAAAGAAAGAAGTAGAGCAAGAAATTATTAAGTATTTGTGTGCTAATGACCAGTCACCTTCAGAAATTAGATCTAAGACACCGGATTCTTTGTATAAGTCCTTAGAAAATAAATGGCGCATTGCCATAGAGAAGGAACAGGAAATAAGGGAGAAATTTTTTGCCCAACACTTTCCTGACCTGTCCAATTCTGAGTTATTTGAAGTCATCAATCAAAATAAAGGAGTCTTCTTCACTAGAAGAAGAAGACTCTAGTTATTGGAAGGAAGAATTGATTATGTTGAAAAGGATACTCATCTGCATATGATAATTGTTGTGCACACACACAAAGTGCTTCAAGCCAACAAAAAGGTTGAGCAAGAACCGGAAATAACAAAATTGGATGAAGTGTTTGATGATGAAAGGAAACCTGGTCACTGAACCTATAGACACTATTGATGTCAATGCTCTGGATGAAGAGGATGTTGCTCAGGGCACACCATCAAAAGCAACAAGATAGGAGAAGCAAGTCGAACAGGTAGAAAAGCAAGCAGAGGACAAATAGGAAGAAGCAAAGAAGTAGGCGGAGGAGAAGAAAAAGGAAGAAGATGAGGAGAAATGGAAAGAGGAGGAAAAGAGAAAAGAGGATGAGAAGAAAAGGAAAGAAGAGGAAGAAGAGAAAAAGAAACAAGAAGATGCAAAGAAGAAGAAAGAAGAAGAGGATAAGGAAGAGGAGAAGAGAAAGGAAGCAGAGAAGAAGAAGGAAGAGGAAGAAAAGGAAGAGGAGAAGCGAAAGGAAGCTAAGAAGAAGAAGGAAGAGGAAGAAAAGGAAAAGGAGAAGCAGAAGGAAGCAGAGAAGAAGAAAGAAGAGGAGGATAAGGAAGAGGAAAAGAGAAGAGAAGCGGAGAAGAAGAAAATAGAGGAGGACAAGGAAGTAGAAGCAGCAAAGAGCACACAGATGGAGACTCCAAAGGCTACCGATAGTCAAGCCAAACCGGCTGGCCTCACTAGTCCTATTGACCTCCAGTCTGCAAGTGAAATGGAGATGCTATAGAGTATCAAGGTTGCTCAAGAATGCCTTGAAGTGATAAGGAGGAAAAAGGAGCAAGATGTGATCCAAGTTGCAGTGGACACTCTCACCAGTTTGATACCCGGTACAAACCTCCCCAATACTAATTCATCAGTGGCATAATTCAATCTCCTATGCATAGTAGTGGATGATCAGGTGCAGATCCTAGAAGAGGTAGTAGAGGAAAATGCCAAGAAAGATCATCAAGAAGCTAAAATGAGCTCCGATCTGATCTTCAAAAATCTCAAAAAGATATAAGGGATGCTCTGGATGAGGGGAATCTACTACTTAGTAAGATTTTCCAACCCCATCTCTTCTGTGATGATGTGCTTGCATAGAAGAAAAAGCTTCAATCTGACTTCCAGTTATACATGAGCACCTTTAAGCCGCCATATGACTCCTTTACAGCTTATGGGTAAACTGTTCATCAGTTTCATATCTAGTCTACAAGAATAGAGTTTGAGATCAGCACCCGGTCATGAGATTTGCAGGAACTATAACTAGTTCTGCTCCCACACCTGAAAATACCTCAGAAGTGCTATCTCAATCTGGATGCCTTAATGGTGACTCAAGAGATGAGCATAATAGATGCAATGGAAGAGAAGGTCTCCCAGATGTAGACAGAGAAATAAGTAGCCACCTCCTTACTTGAGTCCTGGTCTTTAACTATGAAACAATTTTTGCAGGACTTTAAATCCGTTTTTGACAACTTTTATTCTTTATTGTCATAAACTCTTATTATTTTAATACCAAATGAAAACAGGGGTTGTTCAGCTATACTTTGTCATTGTTGGCAAAGGGGGAGAAGTATTCTGGTATTTAAAATTTTTATGTATGCTTTGACTATCTTCATGTCTATCTCTGTATGCAAATAGTTATACATTGTATTGTTAGCTAAAGGGATAGTGTATATGCTTAGGGGGAGCAATTTTGTTTATGGCATGATTTTGTTGTAAAACACTTAGAAGTCAAAAAAAAAAAATTCCTAGGTGTTGCCATCAATGCCAAAGGGAAAGATTGATGGCATTTTTTATGATTATGTTGTGATTGTCATTGATGGACACACACTTGCATTGAGATCATTCTTATATGCATGAGTTAAAGCTCAACTGGAATTTGTTCCAACCGGTATGATGTATTATAGTCTTTAGACTATCAGTATTTTGTAAAATATGTTTACTAGTCTAAAGCAGTATGTTGACCCCAAGCGGTTTGTGGATCTCAAGTGGTATGAGGGATCAAAGCGGCAAAACACATATTTCCCAATCTTTATTTTTGTCAAACCGGAAACCGGTATTTTGTATGAACTAGTAATACTCTGTGATGAGTTACCGACCGACATTTTGTGAAGAGTTACCATCCACCGATTGTTTGACAGTACTTTTTGTGTCGTGTTACCAAGTATGTATAGATTCATTGAACCTAGGAAATTGGATTGTAAACCTATTGGACCGACATGAAATCAGATTCCTTTATAAGGACATCATGTCTAGGGTTTTAAAAAAAAATAGCTGGGGTTTAAGGTGGTTGATGAGTTTTTGTAAGTATGATCTTAACTAAGAAGATCAAGTTTTTGTGAGCTATAATTAAGTGTGTGTTAGTGAAGACTGAAGTAATGCTGAAATGCATTAGCTATGAGCCATAGTGGATCTAACCAAGCAATCTATGCTATTTGCTAGTTCAATCACTTGTTGATTACTCACATCTTTGACAAGTATGAAGCCCCTAACCGAGTAGGCCCATAAAGCCTTTTGTAAATCTTCTAACAAGGTGGTTCACATTTGTGGATCTAAAATCCTCTAGCAAGGCAGTCTTTGATTGGACTTATCTCCTAACAGAGATTGAGATTCCTAACAGGATCTATTCTGGTAAAGAACATTGTATGACCTTAATCAGTCTGGTTTCTATTCTGCAGATAGTTACTTGTGAGTTTCATCTCACCGTGGTTTTTCCCATTTGGGTTTCCATGTCAAATATCTTGTGTTATGGTGTTATTTCTCCTATGGGTGAATGTCTTATTTGCATTTTGGTTTGCATGTGTGTTAACTGGTTTGTCTATTAAACTATTCTACTGGTTTATCACTAGACTATTTAAGTATTTAAATACGGTGTTTTTTGGTATACTAATTCACCCCCCCTCTTAGTATTCATCAAGTTTTATTGAAAATAAGAATATCATCTAAATACACAACAACAAACTTACCAATTAAGTCATGTAAAACTCCATTCACGAGTCTCATGAATGTGCTGGGAGGATTAGAGAGTCCAAAAGGCATGACAAGCCACTCATAGATACCCTCATTTGTTTTGAAAGTTGTCTTCCATTCATCCCCTTCTTTAATTCTTATCTGATGGTAACCACTCTTCAAGTCAATCTTATTGAAATACTATGCACCCCCCAAACAATCCATCAAATCCTCTATCCTGGGTATGGAAATCTGTATCTGATGGTGATCTTGTTTATGGCTCTAGAATCTGTACAAAGTCTCCATGTTCCACCCTTCTTAGGTGCTAATACTGTAGGTACTACACAAGGGCTAATGCTTTTCCTAATCAGCCCTTGGTCTAAAAGTTCTTGTATTTGTCTTTCTACCTCTTCATTTTGTTCAGGGGTCATCTTATAGGCTGCCTTATTTGGTAAAGAGGCTCTAGGTATTAAATCAATTTGATGGCTAATGGATCTAGGAGGTGGTAAAGCTGCAGGTGTACCATCACTAATTATTGCTTTGAAGTTATCAAGGATTTGTTGTACCTCATATGGTATCTCAACTTTCTTTTCTACCTTTTCTTCCTTGGGTTTCACTATGAGTGCGAATCCCACTCCTTCACCTTCTTCTAGTGTTTTTATGAATTCTTTCTCATTACCACCAAGATGTTAGGCACTTTATTTTTGCTCTCTCCTTCTTCATTGAGGGATTGAATCTGATACGTTACTCCATCTTTCTGAAATGAGTAGGAGTTTCTTTCCCCATCATTTTGTGCTTTTCGGTCAAACTGCCATGGTCTACTCAATAGTAGGTGGCAAGCATCCATAGGAAGGATGTCACATAGGATCCTATATACATATCTACCTATGTGGAAATCTACCCAGGCTTGCTCACTTACTAACACATGTTATCCCTTATTTAACCATGTGACTTTGTATGGCTCCTTATGTTGTATCCTAGGTAGTTTCAATTTGCTTACTGCCTCCTCTGATATGATGTTATCTGTGGATCCTGAATCTATGATCACCTTACACACCTTTCCCATGATTTTACACTTAATCCTGAACAATGCTCTTCTCTGTGAGACCTTTGTACTATGTGGCTTCTTCATTAACACTCTCTTGATCATTAAACTCTCACCATCTTCTGAAGCTAGGTTGTTCAATGCTAAAATTCTACTATTATCTCCATCTTCTTGAACATAGTTTACCCTCTTTTCACCATGATAGGTTGAACTAGGCTTCTCTGGGTATCTGTAGGCAGGGTGGACCAACTTTTGGTAGTTATAGTACTTCATGGTTGAGAAGTAGGACCCTCTCCCTAGTCCATTACATATACCCCTACTCAGGTTGCTTGATCCCCTACCCCTATAGTTGGGTTTGCTCGAAGAATCCCCACTTTTCTCTATAAGTTTAGACTCTCTTTGGGATCATTGATCTATGCTCCTTCCCCCAAAATTGCCTCTATGGCCCCTACCATATCTTCCCCTATCTCTTCCTCTGTTGTTTTGTTCTTTCTTTCTCCTACCTTTCTCTTCTACCTTAAGTGCTAGTTGATAGAACTTGTGTACTATTTGCGGGCATAACAAGCTCATCTCTTCCTGATATCTAGGTCTTTTTGTCTCAAATTTTGTCTTTTCTTGTGTATTTGTATTTCATAGTCTTCAAGAAGGTAGGTTTCTTTGATTTTGGCTACCATTGCTTTCCAGGTGGCTATTGGTTGCTTACCTTCTTTCACCCTTTCCTCTTAGATGAACTTCCACCAAGTTAAGGCTGCCCCTCTCAGCCTTGATTTTTCCACCTTAACCTTTTGTGCTTTAGTTATATCATCACACTCAAAATGGTTTTCTATACCTTCAATCCACTCTATAAGAGCATCTCGATCCATCTTTCCACTGAAAAGAGCCATTCCCTCTAAGGTTTTGCCACTCATAGCTATCAAGGCTTTCAAGAATGGTTCTTGCTCAATAACAAGGTCAGGTATGGGAACCTCATCTTCTATGGCCACCATTTTACCCTTATCTCCAACCTTATCATGGACCTCTTTAGTTTTGACTTCTACTTCAGCTAGTTTCATTGCCAATTGATCCAATCTTTCTCTGAGTGCCCTATTTTCCTCTTCTTCATGTTCAACCTTCTTGGCTAATTCAGCATTAGTCACCATGTTTTCCTAATGTTCCTTTCCTCCTGAATCTTTTCTTGGCTCTGATACCACTATGTTAGGGAGATTGCTAGGTAAGTGCTCAAAAGGCCAACTTTGGTCAAGAAGTTACAAAAGGAAACAAACATATTGTTTATGTCTACTCCTTATGTTCGTCAATATAAAGATTAGTTGCAATAGTGAGGTCTCTCTACAAGTCTTCACCAACAACCTCCCTTTTTGGTGATAGCTCACACCCATGCTCAAACCTACTCTAGTTGCTCACTCCACCCATCTACACATTCTCAAACCCTATTCTTTTGGAATTCAACCCTTTGTTTCATAGTGCATTAGGAGTCTTCAGCATGGATATGTAGGGTAACAAGATCTACTCAAGGTTTTGGTAATCAAACTTAGTTTAAGGCCCATAGCCTTTGGCTTACTCAACTCACCAACCAAGGGTCAAAAACTCCAACTGAAGCTATGTACTGTCCAAGGTCCTATTTGTCAATTGGTTCACTATTTTCAAATGTCCACACAAATTCTCATGAGCCTCAAACTCCTCCTTGCAATCGGGTTCTAAAAAGTGTGTTATGCAGTTAAAGGGCTACTAGCCCGTGGAGGCCTAATTGGCACCTTTTTGCTCACCCTGCCCAATGATGGGCTTCTTGACCATGGAAGATGTTTTGGATAGAGTGGAATATGTCTTAGAAAAGAAATTTTTATGGTTTTAGGCTCCCTCAACCCGGTTTAGTGACTGTCCACAAATTTAGGCTTAAACATAGGGTTTAGTGAGGGTTTGGATGCTTCCACCATGTATTCCTTTCACCAAGATTGATTCAAACTCCCACATTGCTAGGAGACCTCTGCCATAGCAAATTAAATCTTCCCCTACCTTTGATTGACAAGAATTATGCCAAACACTTGGCAAGCCACTAAGAAAAACAATTAAATTTTCACTGTCACAGTCAAAATGCTACCCTTTTACTAGTCAGTAGTTATTACACCTTTGGATCTGCATAACAAAAGAAGTGGAACTAGAAACACACCTCAAAGAGGTCTATAAACACTTGTGAAACCTCCTATTACATAGCCTTCATAATTACAAGGTTTGGATTATGCTTTTGAAGCATTCCTTGAGCAATTTGGCAACGCAATTCACAAAAATAGTGAACTCACTATTTTGTTTACAAAATGAGAATGTTCAATAAGAATAAGCTATTCTAACAGACCAAGATCATGCTTGGCACTCTTGACCATATTTACAGACCTCTGCCTCATACATTTGTTCAATCCAAATTTCTTTTGGGCGCAAATCTTGAGTTTTTGATCATGCTACTAGCCGAGTAATCAATACTTGCCTAGTATTCACTCAAGTCCTCCTTCCAAACATAATTTTGGCACAACGTGAAGAATATGTACACTATATAGATGAATACAACCTTGACTAAATCCATCTTGTGGGATCCAAGACCTAGATTAGTCAAGTGGTGGCATTTTGGAACTTCAAACCCTTGGCAGGGCAGTGAGCACAAAGAAGTAAAATATTTTTGTATAAACAAATTGCCAAAGGAAACCAGAAAAACAATAAATTAGAAAACATTTTACAACTATTATGCACACTTTCCCCAAGGTACAGTACGGACTGTTACACCAAAGGAGAAAAAAATAGTGAATAAAGACAAAATGTCATGATTTTTATTAGGAAACTCTTGCTCATACAATCACCAACTTTTCTACAGAAAAAGGGAGGCCTTTTTATAGCATTTCTAATTAGTTACCAAGCCCTGTATGAACATGAGGCTTCCACAATTGCATTTTTCTTGAAAAACCAAAAAATGACAACATTTCTTGCTCCAAAATACATTTTTGACACTCTAACCTTGGAAACTTGTCTAAACAACTTTGATATGCTTAAAAAAATTTATCAAACATTTTTCAATGCTTTGGAAAACATTAGAAGACCTTTTTGGCAATTTTGCACATTTTTGCCAAAAATTGTCAACTCAAAGCCTGAAAGGCAAAACTTGATCTCTTGAGCCCAAAATGAGATCAAAACCAAAAACAAGACACATATAACCTAAAACAACATTATCAACCTAACACAAGACATTACAAACTTGTAAGCATAAAATACTCAGAAATGAGATTTTTACTCAACTAGGTGCTTCTGCACCAGTTATCCTGAGAGTCAGACTCATCTTCAATATCATAAATTTCATAAAAAATATTGTCAATATTGGTAGGCTATTTCCTCTCCTTGGCATGAAGCCTAGCTGATCTTCTTTCCCCTAAGCTACTCTCAATTTTTTTTGGCTTTGTTCCTTTCACCTATTCCTCTTCTGAGTTGTGAACCTCCAGGTCAACGATCAGGCTCTTTCCAGCAGACTCACTACCAGACCTCTTAGCTTTCCTCGGCACATTTTTAGGAATTTCACTTTTCCTTT
This sequence comes from Cryptomeria japonica, assembly GCF_030272615.1. Taxonomy (NCBI): domain Eukaryota; kingdom Viridiplantae; phylum Streptophyta; class Pinopsida; order Cupressales; family Cupressaceae; genus Cryptomeria; species Cryptomeria japonica. The sequence continues at coordinate 583,860,007 of NC_081413.1, forward strand.
TGTCTGGATTTAAATCCAACAAGGTCAGCTCAAAGGAGTTCTTTTCAAAGGTCATAACATGGCTTTTTCCCATGCTTTTACTAGGACTTGAGAGGATAGACACCACCTTAGGGTTCTCAGAGGATAAACTTAGATTATTTTTGGGGGTTTTCCTATAGCTCACCTCACTATGAGAGGTCGAGGCAATACAGCTAGCGATGGGAGAATGATCAATGACATACGTATACATTAGGTAAATTAAACCCTGATGTAAGCACATATTCACCTCATTTTGAATACAAGCACTAAGGGATGAGAACATAAAGAACAACATATTTATCTTGACATGGTGCCTAATGTGGTTCAAAATGGGTAAGTGATAACCATGGATGGTAGGATAACGACCCTCTAAGGTAAAATATTTCATAACATGATAGCTAATCAATGGAAAAGGCTTAGGGAGCGTTGAATGATCATACCCATTTTGAAAGGGAACTGATTTTTGCCTTTCTGAAAGAATTTCTTCATGAAGCCTCTATAGTCCCCGATGCTCTTTTTCTCAACTTTCTCTCCTTCATTCTACAATCTGGTCACCTTGGCAATATACTCAGATGACACCATAAAGTAAATTCTTCCCACTGTTATGTCCCCATTCTACTAGGAATTAGAAACCCTGGCTGAGAGCTCCTTGTTGTAACCCTTCATTGCCAAAAAGAATGGAGCAAAGCCTGCCATTTGAAAGAGCTCCCTTAGATCTTTGTTGTCGCTTAAATCCGCACAGTTAGTTGGTTCAGTGCTTTTCAAAGGACCCCCATCTTATCAAAGGAAAAAGAACAATAATACCAAACACTTTGAAAGCGACTGAACAGTAAGCAACAAAAATGAGAACTGTAAATTTTTTTGGAAGGGAAGAACATAATAATGCTTTTCTCGATAACCCTCAAATGATAATTCTTGCATGTGTCACACCCAGGATCATTATTTACCATAAAGGTGATGCAAAAATCACTCCAATGCGTGTTCTCTGAAGTGAAAAATTCCATCCTTTTCGCAGCCTTTCTAGTAAAAAATTATCATCCCAAATCCAAGCATAGATCTCATCCGTCACCATCATGCTTTTATCAAGAAATCTCTTTTCTAGGACATTGTCCACGTAAGCCATCCAACAATTGACAAAACCCCATTCCATAAGGTGTTGAGTCATCTCCTCGTAAGCCCACCACTTGTGTGGGCCCAGCTAACACTTCAAAATTAGAAAAAACGCGGGCATAAAATAAAACCAAAGTCATTCAAACATATCAGTACTCCCACTTCCCGCTTTCATTTTTAAAATTCTTCTTTCCTGCACAAGGATTTATTTCAACTCTCTAGAGATATGTTGAAACTTAAAGATCTACCCATCCATTATATGAAGACTTTGATTGGAAATGAGGTCAGCCGACCTATTGCCTTCTCTATAGGTATGTTGTATTCTAATGTTTTCAAACAATCCAATCTGCCATTTACATTTTTCAATTATCTCTCTGATCTCCCAAGGAGGAGAGATGAAAAAATTGAGGTAGTCCATAATTAGTTTGGAATATCCTTCCAGAATTACATTCATTTTAAAGATATAATAAAGACATTGAAGACCCATCTAAGAAGACCAAGCTTCCCCCTTGTTGTTAGTAGTAGTCCCCATACCAGAGCCAAACCCAACAGCCAAGAAGCCTTTATGATCGTGAATTCAACCTCATGCCCTCGAGATCCCAGGGTTGCCTTTAGAGTAGCCATCAAAATTGCACTTAATCCATCCAATTTCAATAGATTTCAAAAACAAAAGAATTTCTCACGATCACTAATTGCCAATTAACATTCAAGAAGTCGTGTCTAACTCCCCAAACCCATTTTAATATGAGATCCACAAGAGAAGGAAGGATTTTTGAGAAACCAATAGACTCGACATTAACATTTCCTTAATCTGTTGAATAATGATAATGGCCAAGAGAAAACTGCATCTCTTCTCATCTCTAAATATCCTATTGTTTTGTTCTTTCTAGATATTCCACTTGCAAGAAGGGGGGGGATTTTGATGCCAGATACTCCTACAAATTAAGTGGGGGGTAAGGGAAAACCTGCCGCACCTCCAAGATGTCCTTGAAGTAATTGGGTTACACCCAATTAATATTAAGCTTCTTCCATAATTTTTCCCAAATCTCCCGAGAAAAGCTACAATGTAGAAAAATGTGATCTATGTTGTCCAAATCAATGTAACAAAGTTCACACCGATTGACCAAAGAAAACCCCCTTTTATTTAAGTTATCAATATTAACAATCTGACCATGAGTAGTCACCCACCAGAAATTGTTGATTTTTGGAATTAGCCCCTTTATCCAAATTGCCTTCCATAATAATTTCTTGTCTTTTTGTTCCTCTAGTAGGTGACAGGTAGAATTTACAATGAAATTCCCAGACACACTTTGTTTCCATATCCATTCATCCTTCCCATCAGGAATGTAAAGATAATAGTCAGGAAGCATGGCAGAGAGAACTACAACTTCCTTCAAAATAAGTCTTCTAATGGAGGAGAGTAACTCCAGCTTGGGTGAGACAAAACCACTCAGATCAATCCAAGAAGCATGTCCCTTGACCCAAGTTATATAATCATGCAGCTTCTTCCCCAAATGAGTAATTAGGAACTGCTTGATATTCATCAAATGGGGGAAGGAATCCAGAGACTGATCAAGCACCCAAGTATCTTTCCAAAATTTATCTTTTCTCTATCACCTATAATCATCTTGCCATTTCTTTTGATGTCATGTCTGAGTCTAACCACACTATTCTAGATAGAAGAAACAATGGGTAGATCTTCTAGGTTGAAGAATTTATCTTCCTGGTCATTATGAAGGTATTTGGCTTTCAAAATTTCAATCCATTCTTTATGTTCCTCAGTGAATTGCTAATTGATTTTTGAAACAAGAGCATGATTAAAAGATTTAATCTTTCTTATGCCCAGTCCTCCACAATTCTAGGGTTTATAGACTATATCCCAAGAGACCAAGGAGAGCCTACTTTTTTCTTCCATACCAGACCATAGGAACCTCCTTTGGATCTTTTCAATTTTTTGAGAAACCATCCCAGGTATCTTGAACAGAGATAGATAATAAATGGGCATATTTTGAAGGCAAGATTTAACCAGTTGTATCTTTCTTGCCAAGCTAAAAAGTTTTCCTTTCCAGCTAGCTATTTTCTTTTGAAAATTTTCAAGAAAACCATTCCAAAAATTCAAATTCAGATGTTTTGAAACAAGGGGCAACTTGAGATAAGAGTCTAGGAGGGTGGCAATTTGACAACCAAGAATGGAGGAGATTTTGAGTTGAAGGGAGGGTTTGACATTTAGAAAAAAATAGTTTTCTCTTAACAAAGTTAATATGCTTGACAAAGATGTTAGAATATCTATCTAGGGTCTATTTCCATTTCTTTGCCTCTAAAATATAAGCTTCACCAAAGATGATGGAAACATCAACAAATTGTTGATGGGTAGTAGGGTTTAGAGAAGAAGCAACTTTGAAACCGTTTAGAACACCCTCACATCTAATTTTTTCAATATTTCTTCCTAACACTTCAAAAACAATAATGAAAAGATAAGGGGAGAGGGGATGGCCCTAGCAAAGCCCTTTACCACAAGAAAAGTATCCCTTGGGACAACCATTATTGAGGATTGATAACTTAGGGGTACAAACATATTGCTCGATCAGGTAGTAAATTGAAGAGAGGCAAAAAGAAGAAGACCTCCCCTATTTCCTCATACTCTAAGGAACAAATTGACTATCATTCTTCTCCTCTGAGAGATTCAGAGGAGACTCTTATGGATAGATAGAATATATCACCATTTTTAAGACACTTGAAGGTTGACTCTCCCCGCCTCAATTTGGAAAGGGAAGATCATGATGGTGTTTTTGGTATTGCCAATGAAGCAACAATGAACACCTTCATGATGGACAAATGGTATTTTCATGAGATCAATCAAATGAGCATTAAAATAAATTCTATTCAATTAAAAATAGATGAGGGTATAGTGCATGGTGACTCATGGGTTAACAAAGAAGGAACAATTTGGTTGTATCTCTTCAACAAGTTGTGGAGGATGTGGGCAATTTGAAATTTGATTATGAAAGACATATTGTCGCTCTAGAAACCAAAATGGAGAAGATGAATTCCAATCTAGTAAAGCTAGTTAATTTAAGCCACAATGTGATTAAAGTGGTTGCCAATAGTATGAGGATGTTGTTCAAGATGCCTCCCAATGTGAGTATGAGACTACTGAGGCCTTGAATAATCTTAAGTAGCCTTTCTTTGTTGTCTTTTCTAGTCTTGGCCTAGTGCCTTGTTGGTAGTCTATTCTATTTCTACTATCTTTTGGTTGGTTGTCATTTTCCTATTGTTTTGTTTTTTTTTTGCTAAAGATAGCAGCTTTTATATAGGGTTTCAGGTCCATTCAAAACCTGTTTGATCCTTTAATTAAAAACATTATCCTATTATTTTTCTCATGAATTATGCATGATGGAAGTTTTTTCTTAAATTTCAATTCATGTGTGAGCTATATAATACTTCCATAATGCATTCCTAGTAATTTTTTGGAGAATATAATTTCTCCCATCATGTCATCACAAGTTTAAAGTTACCTTACATCAAAAAATAATATGAGAAACAACATTGATGGCATAAAATATTTAAAACATTATAATATTGTTTACATGTGTGTGAGGTGTCCTTTTAAATTCCTCTACATTCCACATTATCTTGCTGAAGGATAAACAAATACCCATCATGCCATAACGAGTTGGGAATTTTTTTATTACTTTAGTAAGGAAGGGGCCTTGAACCTTCACAAAACGTCAAATCTAGAGAGCAAAAACACAACTACTGGCATTAGATAGCCAAAAATCTAGAAAGAAGAAAAACAACTCTCAAAAGTAATAAAAAACTAACATAGCCACATAACTAAACATAATGACCTTATCTTGTCTCCTATCCATAATAAAAATACTATCATGTAATTGAAAATGTCCATAAAACTATCATACTAAATCCGAAAATTAAACCTTCACATAAGGAACGCATGCCTATCAATATAAAACTCCATAATAAAACTAAAACTATTAGGTTTCAAAATTAACACAGACCAAAAGGGGCACCAACTTAGCAACATCTTAATCATCCTTGATAAGATTCTAGTCTCACAAAAGTCATTGCATCTGTTTCTTCTAGATCCTACGGTAGAACATGCCCTCTCTTTGTTCCTCCTCCTAATGGTTGTCATCCTTCCTCAACTTCTTAGCTTTTTTCTTCATCCAGCTTGGTCCCGAGAAAAACCCCATGGCTACTTTCTACATGATTCCATCAGTAATAGCACATAGGGAATTCAAGGCCTCCCCCATTATTTGTTGTCCCTGCCTATATTCCTCCACCTTCACTTCAAGGCTCATGACCTTAACCTAAAGGTCAGTTATTTGGTTTTACTATTTCTTGGCACTAAAATTATTCTTGTCAGTTAGAGAGTCCTGTGAGTTGGTATTGTTTCTTGCATAAAAAATTTGAGATATAAGAAGGGAAATAATATCATAAAGTGCTAGTGTACATTGAGGGAACTCTTTGGATCATTTTTGACATCATTAGTTCTAAAATAATGGTGATTTTACATCCAAAAGTGCCCAAGAAAATGAATAATATATCATGTCAATATTTCAAGTCTCTAGTGAGATATTTTATCATTTATCACATGCAAGAAAGAGGCCCCATTTTATAAATGATAATACAATATTGCATTATCAATGATATAATAAGAAAAATACATGTGGACAAGAGGTTTTAACAAGTTTTAAAATACTTAAAGCTACAAAAAATTATCCATTCACATCCAAAATTTCCATATAATGTTATTTTTAGTACCTCAATAAGCTTTTTGGATGCCCAAGAAAGGTTTTACATGAACTATTAATGCTTAAAATGATATACACAAAGGAAAATTGACAAGTATTAAAGATGCCTAAAATAAAATCAAAATGTCCTATTAGAGTGTTAAGCCTCCCAACAAATCAAAAATAAGCTGCATGAGTTGTTAAGATATCCAACAAACATGAAGAATTACCTACCAAGATTGAGCATTAGATCTAAAAATCAAATATTGTTGAAATGACTAATATAAAGGAAACTACTAGAATAGGTTTTTCTTTGTCTAAGCATATAATTTTAACTAAAATATAAAGGAAAACCAATAGTTGAGACTCGTTTACAAAATAAAGGCTGATATTATAAATACTACAAGTAGGTAATAATAAATATGAAAAAGTATAATTAACTCTAAGGAGAAAATTTTAAAAATGTGTATAAATTTGTAGAGATTTCAAAGCATAGGCAAAGTCAAATACATATGCATAAACAATTTTTTGACAAAATGCTAAAGGTTTTGATTAAAACAAAATGGCTTTTACAAGGACTCCAAACCCAAATCCAAAAGTAGAATAATCAAGATAGAATCAAACCAGCAAAGTACCAATAGCCTAACAATGATAGAAATATGGGAGACACCCCACAGATCCTAAAAAAATACAGCATTACTACTTGGAAAAAAAAAACAAAAAGCTAACCAAAAAGCTAACCAAGAGCTTCTAAAAGCTCTGATTTTTTCTCATGTATATTCTTGTTTAAGTCTTCAAGCTCCTCCATGATGGTCCTCATTAGGCTTTTCTCCTTGTTCCTGCTCCTAGTCCTAGTATATGGTCCAGTAGACACCCACACTTCTGCTCCCTATGGATTTATATCAAGAGTTTTCTTTTCAGATTTGGCAACTAATGGCAAAATATTGTTGAGCAGATGGGCTCTATGAACTATAATTTTATCATTCAATTTTTTGAGGCCTTTAACACTATTTTTCATAGCCTGTTTACTAATCTCCACAAAGTCCTTGAGATTACCCTTTAGTTCATCCATAGCCTTCTCCAAATTGGCTATTCTAGCTTTATGCTTTGTTTTCATGACATTTTGTTAATTTTTGGGTCATTTTTAGGAGCTTATCAGTTTTATGAGGCATCAAATTCTCTATAAAAGTGTTGATAATATCTTTTATACCCTGCTTGATGTTAGATAATTTCGCTAATTGCCCAATGGAAACATTTTTCTTGACTAGTGGTCGAATTAGCCAGAAGCATATCATTATCCGCTTTATCACTTTTACTATCTCTGGGGTCCACTAATCCACATTGAGGGGGATTTCAAATTTAATCTTCTCTTACTCTTTATCTTTTGTCTCCACCATTTTCTCCACCTTTTTCTTTTTAGAGCTATTATGGCCCATCTCCTAGGGTTTGGAAGGAGGGGTTTTATACTTTTTGGCTACAAGTCTAGGGTGGGGTTTACTCTTTTTGCCACTATTAGTGTCAGGAGTGCCTGTTTGGGGGGGTCTCTCTTCCTTCAAGGGCCAGTATTCAGGATCATCATCTGGCACATGATGGTCATGCCAATCCATGGCTATTTCATTTGACCCCATCTCATCTTCATTTTCGATGTCTGAAACCACATGCACATCAGGACCAGTCGAGGGTTTTGGTTTGTTTTTGATTCTATGAACAGGGAATGGTTTGACCTCATGCAACTTAGCATGACAAAATGCCAAAGTTGATGTAAGAAAGATTATGGAGAATTTTGGGAGGAAATTTTTTTATAAATGACTAGTTTTACAAGCAAGTTGGAGGGTAAATGCTTGATCTTTAAATTTTTACATTCATGGTGAAAATGTAGTTTGGAAGACACTTTTACTACAAGGGTAGAGATTTTGATATAAATGTAAGTGAAATTTTGAGCAAGTCAATTTTATTTTTGTAAAAAAGGGGGCAACAAGGAGAGCTCAAGATATGCTAAGGTATATTCCTACGCCCATTAAATTGCGGATTAGGAAGGACTTTATTCAAATTGCAAGTCTCAATATTATTTTTTAATCTAGTTTTCTGCCGCTTTTTTAAATTTATAATTTATAAGTATTTTAAGGGTTAACTATTGGGTTTTCAAGTTGATGTTACAACAAATTTATAGGCTAACCTTACGTTCATGCTTGTAATTGTTTGAGTTTTTTGGTAATACAAAATTAATGTAAAACTCTACTATGCTTTTAATAAATCGATATAAGATTTATTTATATTTTGTGGAATTAATTAATTTCTTAAGGGCAGATGTGTTGAACTAGTGGAATATTTTAGTTAGTTTAATATTCAAGGAATACAATAAAAGTTCTTATTACAAATTACTTGTAACTAAATTTTTTTCTACTTCGGTATATGTAATTTATGAGTTTGAGATGGATTATTAAGTATGGGTTACATTATCTAAAACGTGATAGCATTTAAGAATCTAGAATTTGTAATGAAAAGTCATATGACATAAGCTCATCTAAAATATGATAAATACTCAATCTTTCGTATTATTGGTCTAGGATCCACTATGTTTCAATAGGTTAAAGCATTGGTTTCTTATGGTTGAAGCTAACTTAGCACCTCAAATCTACATACAATGAATATCTTCATGATAAGTAAGGAAATGAGATCCCAAGGCTATGAATGCCAATTGAGAACTCAAGTTCCTCTTACAAAACATTAAAACATGGATAGGATCAGTTACAATTGTGATTGGAGAGCTAAACACTAGGATTATGTTGTTTTTGTTGCAATGCAATTGAGATTCTGAAGTATAAGATCTAGGATTAATGATAGCAAAATGATTGATTTGATCAATAAATAGTATCCCAAAAAAATAATAAGAAACACAGTAAGATAAATCAAGAACAAAGGTACAAAAATTATCTAAGATTCATTATTTATTCATGAATGAAATAAAATAATAATTAACAGGTTTTGAAAAGATACAAAAATATCTAAGATTAATTATTTAATCATCAATGAAGTGGAATAATAACTAGATTGAAAATGAAAATCTATTTTTAAAAATAAATGGATAAGAATGAAATAAAATACTTCAATTGTCCAACTTACATGTAATACATTTAATAGACTCGACCAATAGAACGGATTCGTTCACATCGGTGACGGAGAAAGAGGTGTGCAACTTACATGTAAAACATTTAATAGACTGAGCCAATAGAACGGAGTCGTTGACATCGGTGACGGAGAAAGAGGTGACTAGTACGTTTGTAATTACTTAAAAATGATCCGATTATCCCAACTGTCACTAAAAACTAGATTAAAATCAACGTCGACGATAAAAACAATGTTGACAGCGTCTATTACGAGAAGTAACCTATATTAAATATTCGTTACTTCAAATCTAATATTTGCAAGCCGGGCTACCCAAATATGGCGTGGCTGGATTTCCTTATAATAGAACTAGCTTACATATATTTGATTTTAATCAAATATATATATAATACATCGAGAGATATCTTCTCGGTGCCTATTAGAGTTTGGGTATATGATAAAAATAGGCGCCTCGAAGATATCTCTCGGCGTATTATATATATATTTGATTAAAAGTCAAATATATGTAAGCTAGTAGCAGTCGCGGTGCAACATGGGAAATGATAAAAAATTCAAAATAGAACTATATAATATTATAGTATTAATTTTTTTTACAATAATATGTAATATTATTATTGCAATTATTATTATTATTTTTTATTTGTTTGCGAAATAATATTATAATATATTATTATTATTAATTTATATTGTTTTGATTATTATGATATTATTTTATAATTTATTGAAAATAATATTCATAATATAAATTTGAAATATTTTAAATGTATTATATTATTATTTTAAATTATTGTTACTTATAATATTATTTTTATAGTTTTATTAGTAATATTATATTAATATAGTGCTATACAATAAGTATAATACTATTCTATTCTTATTTTGAAACTGTAATATTGTTTTATAGTTATTAAGTGTATAATATCAGGGCCAGGGTTTAAAACTTGGTTAGAGTTAGGGTTACGATTATAGTTAGGGGTGGGACTATGGTTATAAATAAGATTATAATCATGATAGAATAACAATTATTTGGGCTTTAGTTGAAGATTAGGGTTAGGGTTAGGGCTAATATCATAGTTAGATTTATGCTTAGGATTAGGTTTTGCATTAGAGCTATAATTATAATGAGGGTTAGGGTTATAGTTATAATGAGAGTTAGTATTGTACTTAGGATTAGGGTTAGGGTTGGGATAAGGGTTACAATCCAGGTTAATCTTAGTGATTGTAATTAGGGTTAAGGTTAAGATTAGGGTTATGGTTTAGGGTTATAATTATAATTAGGGTTAGGGTTATATAGTTAGGATTATAAGGTTATATATAATTAATAATTAGATATAAAGTTAGGTTTTGGGTCATTATCAGGTTAGGGTTAGGGTTAGGGTCTAGATTAGAGGGAATTATAGTATTATAGATAGAATAATAGTTATATTTGGTTTTAGTTATCGATTAGAGTTGTTATTTTAGGATAATGCTTGGGGTAAGGGTTGAGGTTCAATTAGAATCAATATTAGCATTAGGGATAGGGTTTAATTAGGATTAGGGTTAGCATTATAACTAAATTAAGGTTAGAGTTAGTGTTATGACTCAAGAAGGGCAAGGATTTAAGAATAAAGAATGTTGTTAGGTTTTCGGCTATATAATAGAGCTTTGTTTGAAGGTTAATTTTTGAATTTAATTAGGGTTATGGTTAGGGTTAGGGTTATTGCTTAGGTTAGGGTTTCTAGTTTGGGTTATTATTATGGTTATGGTTAGGGTTTAAATTTACATCATGGTTAGGATTAGGGTTTACATCATGTTTGGAATTATGAATAGGGTTAGGGTGTACATCATGGTAAGGGTTAGGTTTAGGGTTATTTTTTAGGGAAAAAACTATCCAACCCTTAGGTTGCACCAAGATATTAATACCCTTTATATATTATTAATACATTGTAATAGATGAATGGTGCACCTAAGGACTATAGAGCCATTCCCTAATTTTAGAGTTAGGGTTTAGGGTTATGATTAGGTTAGGTTAGGGTTAGGGTTAGGGTTAGGGTTATGATTAAGGTAATGGTTTAGAGTTGTGGCTAGGACTATGGTAAAGGTTATGGTTTTAATCATCATTCAGGTTAGTGTTAGGGTTAACAATAGTATTATAGCTAGGGTTATGGTTTATATCATGGTTAGTGTTAGGATTAATTTTAGTGTTTATATCATGGTTAAGTTTAGGTTTAGGGTCAATGTTATGATTAGGATTTGCATCATGATTAGGGTTATTGTTATGATTATGGATAGGATCGAGGCTTAGGATTATGGTTAGGTTTAGGATTTCAATCATGGTAAGGGTTAGGGTTATGTTTTGGGATAGGGTTTAAAATTAGGATTAGGATGATAGTTAGTGTTTACATTATTATTCAGATTAGGGTTAGTTTTAGGGTTTGGCTTATGGTTAGGTTTAAGGTTATAGTTAAGGTTATTGCTAGGGTTAGAATTTACATCTTGATTAGGATTAGGGTTAGGGTTAGGGTTAGTATTACAATTTATTTAGGGTTTAATTATAGTTAGATTTAACATTAGTATTCAAATAGAGTTAGAGTTTAAGGATAAAGCATGGTGTGAGGGTTAGGATTATATAATAAAGCTTCATTTTAAGGTTAAAGTTAAGGTTTAATTAGGTTTATGGTATTAATATAAATTTGAATTTACTTTGGAGCATTTAATATATGTGATATATGATTTATTTGTTGTTGAGGAGTGGAGTATGTGGAGAATATTTTTCTAATAGCTTTGGTGAAAGCAGAAGGATTATAAAAGGTAAGCTAATTAAAAATGATATAAATTATAACTATTTTGTTATTCTCATTGATGAAGTTAGCTCAGTTATCATTGAAGTAACACTAACATCATAATATTATTTGATAAAAAAATTTATTCGAAGTAGTGGTAGTAGTTAATATAGATAGGGTCGGGATTTACATCAAGGTTACAATTAGGGTAAGGATTATGGTTAGTGTTGGGGCTTAGGACTATGGTTAGGGTCAGGGTTATAGTTTGGATTAGAGTTTAGAGTTAGGATTAGGCTTACAATTAGGTTTTACATCATGGTTAGGGCTAGGATAAGTGTTCGGGTTAGGATTATGATTAGAGTTTACATCATGATTCAGGCTATGGATAGGGTTAGGGATAGGGTTAGAGATAGGGTAAAGGGTTAGGGTTTGGATTTACGTCATGGTTGGGGTTAGGGTTGGAGTTAGAGGGTTAGGATTAAGGTTAGGATTATTGCTTATGGTTACAAATAGGATTATGGATAGGGATAAAGCTTACATCATAGTTATAGATAGGGTTAGGGATATGGTTACCTATAAGGGTTAGGATTTACAAAATGATTGAAGTTAAGATTATGGTTAGGCTTAGGGTTTAGGGTTATGGTTAGAATTATGGCTAGAGGTAGGGTTGTTATCATAGTTAGGGATAGGCTTAAGGGCTACAGTTAGTATTATGGTTAGGGCTAGGTTTAGGGTAAGGGTTATGATTATTGTTAGGATTTATATCATGGTTAGGATTAGGGTTAGGGTTAGGACTTAAGGTTCAATTTGGTTTAATGTTCAATTAGGTTCAATTTTGGGTTATGATTCCATTTGGTTTATATTAGGGTTCAAGTTATATTACTAATAGAATTATGGTTTAAATAAGTGAAGTTTTCAATTATGTTAAAGGGGCTTAGGGTTCAACTTGGTTTATTGCTAGGTTTAGGGTATAATTTGTTTACTATTATGGTTAGTCATTTTGGTTTAGTGTTAAATATTTTTTAGGGATAGGGTTCAATTTGGTTTAATTTTAGGATTCAATTTGTTTTACTATTTGGTTAGGGTTGGAGTTAGGATGAGCATGTAGTTACTATTTGATTAAGGTTGTGCCTATGTTAGCATTATAATAAAATTACAATTATTGATTATGGTTACTATTAGGGTAGGATTGGGGTTCAAATAAGATTACAATTCAATTTGGTTTAAGGTCATTGATAAATTAGGGTTAAAGTTTGATTTAGTTTATTGTTAAGGGTAGTGTTAACTTGATTTAGGCATTAGGATTAGGGTTATGATTCAACCTCAGATTAATGATCTCAGATTGAATGATAGACATGCGAGATGAACACTTAATTTTAGAAAAATATAATATTTTTGTTTAATTTTTAAAACATGACCTAAAAATTAGGTCCTGCAAAAATAACCAAGGTTTAAAATTGAAAATTAAGAATTAAATATTATTTTTGCAATATTTGTATAGGCACAAATTTTGATTTTTTAAATTGGAAACATTATATTTTTTATTTTTTTAAATTGAAAATTAAAAATTAAATATTATTTTTGTGCTATTTGTATAAGCATACATTATATTTTTGTATTTAGATTTTTAAAACAGAAAAATTCTTTCAATATTTTTAAATAAGAAATTTAAACTAATATTTTTAAATAATAATTTAAAATTAACATTTTTCTATAACAATTATATAATATATATTTATAACATTTGTTATTATTCTTGCTTGTGTAAAAATGGGAGATTTTGAAAAGGGCATGCAGATGCTTTAAATCATTATGGCTTAAGCAACTTTCATTTTAATTACTCTAAAAAGAGAGAATTGCTAACCAGGTTTGACATATTCTTTATATTTTAAACTTCCATACGTTTGAAGTCCTTTGATATTTTCCACTTTCTAATGCATTTGTAATTGTGGAATTATTATTCTCCACTTCTGTACATATTTTAACTATAGAATGGTATTCTCCACTTCAGCACACAATTCATGAGGCTATATTCCTTTTTCTTTAGCCACTGATGAAGAACAAACAAATCGATTCAAGGAAAAGCTCACATGTGGTAGAAAAATCTGCTTCCATAATACCATAAAAACCTATCGTAAGTGCAATGCCATCTGCCAACCATTTTTCTTGAGCTTCTACACTAGAGCTAAATAGAAATAAGCATAGGAAATAATGTAAATATTCAACATACTAGCCATTGTGGTGTCCTCACCCAACAAAGAAAGAATTTAAAGCATTCACTCTTCTAATATCATGTCGTTTACTCACAGCATAGTTCACTCTACTGATATCATCCAACAAAATTACTCTATAGCCATAGAATAAAAGCAGTAATATAAATATTTCGTTGATACATAGATGATATATATAATCCGATTGTAAGGAAAAGTTTCATGAGATACTAGTCTCTGATGAGATATAAGCACTTTCCAAAATGGTTGCTTTCCCCCACCGTCAATACCATTTGGTTCTTTTCAGACTAACGTCATTCCTCCAACCTATATTCTTCTTCTCACATGTCTATCATTCAATCTGAGATCGATAACATGCAAGAACGAAATTGAAAATCAGATTACATATATATATCAAATCTAACCTGCAAATTCTAGTGGATAACTCCAAATCCTCCTCAGCAATGATTGTAATCCTCCTCAACAATGATAAGATGACTGTAATTGCAAAACAAAGATATCTCAGAGACAAAATGGTTTCATTTAAAGACAATAAACTTCCTTCCTTCCTTCTTTCTTTCGTTGCATGTAACTGCTATGTTTGACGTTACATTTTCAATTATAACAGTCGCAACATATCTTTGGAGGCATAGACAAGGCATGTGAATAGTTTGACATTATGGTCTACGCAGCTTCAGGCAGTACGTTGTTCCATCATGTTTTTGTTTTCTTTAATGTTTACACAAAATATTCCACTTTTATTATATCCTTCACTCCACCTACTGCGACTATATAGGATTGCCTCTTGGCGTAATTAAATATTTAAAATTAATAACTAATATTAATGCCATTAATTTTCCATTAGTAAATATTCCAATAATTAATTAAATAGTAATAAATATGGATAAAGAAGCAAAAAAATATATATATAGTAATTTTTTCTTAATATTTGACAAATAATTAAAATTAACTATAAATTAATATACTCTTTAATATCAAACAATTTCAAAATTTAAAATTAATATTAATACAATTAAATTTCAATTATTAAAACTAAAATTAAATAATAATAGATTTTAACAAATAAAACATTAAAGAAATTTTTTCATAATTTCATTTATATTAAAATATTCTACTTTTATATATTCATTTTCATAATTTCAATGAATGTGTCAGCTTCTGCATAAGAAGAAATAAACATTCCAGCACTTACAAAATTATAATGACATATATGTGACGACATTGCCTTTCACACCAAAATAAACATTCTACTTTTATAAATTCATTTGAAAAATGACAATTACAACTATTTAAATTCTATATGAACCATTCAAGGAATCGTTCGTGGACAAAGAATGAGTAGTTAGGTTTTGTGGGATTATATTTTCTTATACTAAATTAAATCATGCAAAGTTGAAGGAAGGCAGAGTATAGAACAGAGTAATAACCGACCAGAAACCTCTGATTATGGACTTGAACCTGCAAATAAATACTGTCTTTAATTCCCATACATTTAAGTACTATCAGAATCTCAGATCATTAATAAGCAGGATTTTGAATTGTGCTTCGCCTCCTAGTTTTATAACTTAGGTGAGATATCATATATATGTTATATATATATGCATATATATGGTTATATAAATTATCTATAATTGTGTGCCCTTCTTTGGCTTCTATGGCGGAGTGTATAGTTGTGTGCTCTTACGTATATTATGGCTAGTGACGGAATCTCTAAAGAACAGGCATTGAATCGAATAAATTCTCAAATGCCATTGGATTTGAAACAAGAAAAAGCTGATATTGTAATAGACGATTAAGGTTCATTAGAAGCAACAAAAGATCAAATCCATGATATTTCACTTAAGCTTACTGGTCCATTAACATGGAAAGAATATATGCGATCAAGAAGAGGGGTGCTAACAATCACTGGTGCAATAGGCTTTATGATTTTAGTATGGACCCGTAGGTCCTCCCTCTGATTTTGAGGAGTCTCAAGTGTTTCCTTTTGCTGCTGGAGGAGATAAGGTATTTTGCAGGGTGTGACAGATAGTTTTACAATGTATTGCAAAGGAAAATATTTGTCAATGTGCCAATGCAGAAGACGGAATGTTTTGGGCGTTTTAGGTTTTTTGTCTTCTTTAAATAGTGTCATATGCCTTGCAAGTTAACTGAAGTGTTGTCGGAAAATAAGAGTGCCTTAAACTGTCAATTTTGTTGATCAAATAATATCAAACTGCATAACAAGATATAATTTAGTAATGCATGATCACAAATGACAGTCATGCACGATCACAGGGAATACAGAAAGTTAGAGAATTGCATTGGTAATGCATGATTACAAGGAGATGCTTGTTAAGTTAGAAAATTAGATTGACAATGCATGAATACAATGTATAGGTTAGTCAAAGGAGTTTCTACAACGTTTACTTTTTACACATTTCATTACGAATGTAAATGAGTAACCACAATGGCATAATCGGGCACAAGTGTAATAGTTTGGTAGACAAGCTCTTGGATGGCCTTTGCCCATTATCATATCAAATTTCAGACGTTTGCTATTGCCAAAACTCTAAAACCATAATCACCATGAAACACAAGTTGAAGAATGGAGCAACCTATTTTCTAAGTCTGCACACCTTACATTCAACGGCTGCGTGCAACCATGTCGACATGTATAGAAAAGCTACTTTGACAGGTCTATTGGTCTATCAAATTACATAAGACTCTATACGGAGAAAAATAATGCACTTCAAAACAGATAAAAGAGCATAGCATTCATAGAAAAGCTAATCTGTTGCAGAATACGAACAGAATATCCGAAATGCATAGTTATTCTATTGCTATTCGCAGGTTAGAAAATGATTCAAAAATCATTGAAATCGATCTCACCAGTAATATAAATTATGTCACGCCTCAAATCGCCAAACCACAAATCCAAGTCTTGCTGAGCGGTCAAAGCACAAGGGTGATTCAATTTGCTTAGGAAAATGTCTGGTAAATATGCAGACGATTGACAGAGAAGAAGTTAAATGTAAGAATAAAACTGATATAGCGGAAAAATGAAATGCAAGCAAGTCATCGGAGGATGTTTATGTAGCGTGCGTACAACAATCGTTTCAGGTCGCTTCAAGAGAGAGGTGAATGCGAGTACTGAAAGCTGTATATGGAGCGGTAAATTCAATCGTTTCAACTTCCTTCTAACGTTCATGATTATCGGTTACATTCTTCATCCAAGTCGTGTCAATTTTTAATATGCGTTGTGCGCTTATAGCATGCAATTTGTAAGTGTTGCGGAATGATTCGAATCGTATTGAATGTGTTTGGAGCATGCATCGTAACCACTACAGGATCTTTAGTGTTGACATGGCTTCACTGCCCCCCTGCTGCGACTGTAGGAACGCCTCTCGGCGTAATTATGTCTTCCACTCATCTTCCTCTGGATTATATACAAATTCGTGACAAAAACGAAGAGCAAGAGCAACAGGGGAGAATTGAGTTTGCCACCAGGGCCACGGCCATGGCCACTGGTAGGCAATCTTCATCTCTTGGGAAGCCTTCCTCGTAAGTCCCTGGCTGAGCTGGCAAAAAAGTACGGGCCCATCATGTTCCTACATCTGGGCTCGGTACCCACGGTTGTGGCCACTTCTCCTGCCATGCCCAAAGAATTTCTTAAGACTAATGATTTGATCTTCGAGCGCAGAAACGTGGCGCTCGCCCCCTATGGAGAGTACTGGCGGCAGATAAGAAAGCTGTGCACAATGGAATTGCTGACGGCCAACAGAACGGAGTCGTTCAGGTGGGTGAGGGGAGAACAGGTTTCCGCCATGGTCCGATCCGTGTGGGAGGAGAGCGAGAAGGGCGTATGCTACGTCAACCTGCGGAAGCCCATCTCCACTCTCACACTCAACATTATCTGCAGAATGGTTGCAGGCAGAACTTACTCCGACCATGAACTGGGCGGAGGGGAGTGGTTTGTACAGATGGTGATTGAAATTATGCATCTCTCGGGAATAGTTGTTCTGGGAGACTTCATTCCCTCTCTTGCCTTTCTCGATTGGCGAGGTTATCGCCGCCGTATGCAGGCCGCTCATAAAATATTCGATGTGTTTGCTGACAAGCTCATTGATGAGCACGTTGAGCGGAGAAGGACAAAAAAGTCGGACGATCAGGACATTGTGGACGTGCTGCTGGACATGGCCGAGAGCGAAAGTTCTGAGATACAAGTCTCTCGAGTTCACATCAAAGCAATCGTCTTGGTCGGTTCGGTTAAAATATTGCTAGTTAAATATTGGGATTTGCTCTTCGGTCTTGTCAAATTGTGGAATTCCAAATTTCTTCTAATACTTTATTAACTAGTTTTCAGTTTCTGGTAAGATCTCGCTAATCAAGGAATTGAATGCTTTGGCAGGATATGTTAAGTGCTGGAGTAGACACATCTGCCACAAGTGTAGAATGGGCAATGACTGAGCTGCTGAGAAACCCTCAAGTAATGGCAAAGGCACAACAAGAGATTGAATTAGAGGTTGGGAGAGGTCGCATCGTAACAGAGAGTGATCTGGCAAGCCTAGACTACTTGCGATGTGTGGTGAAGGAAACACTTCGATTACATCCACCAGGCCCCTTGCTTGTGCCACATGAGTCCACCCAGGGTTGCAATGTTGTTGGACACTACATCGCACCAAAAACAAGGTTGCTGGTGAACGTTTGGGCAATTGGAAGAGATGAAAGTGTTTGGGAAGATCCTTTAGAATTCAAGCCTGAGATATTTATCGGCTCGAGCATAGATGTGAAAGGCCACCATTTTGAGTTGTTGTCTTTCGGAGCAGAAAGGAGAGGACGCCCTGGCATTTCCATGGGGTTTTCTGTTGTTTACTTGGTTCTGGCTCAGCTTATACATTGCTTTCATTGGAGTGTGGAGGGTAATTTGGATAGGGATGAAGTGTTCGGATTGACCCTACCAAAGAAGTTTCCTCTCTCTGCTCTTCCCTCCTGGAGGCTTACTACTGAGAAGCCAATATAATATTGGATACACTTTGGGAGAAAAACTACTAATATAGACATATAACCATCCTGCCATTGTAATTGCACCTTTATGTGGGAATATAAGTAACACTGTCCCTCTTGTTGTTGGATAATAAAAAGAGTGAATCTGTGAGGCCCTATCCAGAGCCCGTCATAGCATTTCATATATTTTCATGATAGACTTATTATTTTGATACACTATTTTGATGCATTATGGATTTAGATACTATTTGACAGGTGATTTGATATCATTGGATATGATGTATCCCATCTTATGTTGATTTCCATACTTATGTGGATGATGATATGATACATTTATGCATGTCTTATGGAGAGCTGATTTATATTATTCTTATGATGATGCAATTGAGTAATTGATTACATATGGATTTGCTAGGAAAATGTTAATTGGATACTATCTTTATTGTTCTTTGATTGGGATCAATTTATTAGATGTTGTGAAATCGATGTTATGTGTCTAATGTGTATTTCCTTTCATATACTTATATATGCATATGGATTTTGGACTACTGGTGTGTGAAATTAGATGTGCATGAAATTAATACACATGACCATGGAAATACACGGAGAACTAAGGTCAAACCTATGTGCGATAGTAAAGCGAAGGTTTGTCTATTTGAAGAGACAATACCTCATATGTTATGTGCTCAATTTTGTATTAGTGAATGCTTGAGTGTATGTTTAAAATTGTATTTGTAATTTCAATTATTTCCTAAAAAGGACATGTATTTTGTGATGTGTATTTTATGGTGTCACTTGACACTTTTTATGTGTTGTGAGTTGGCATGTGACATGCCCTTAGGAGGGAAATTGTGAAACTCTATGCATTTTCAAATATCTTGTTGTGGTCTCAAAAGATAACTTGGTTAGAGAGCCTTTAGTTTGGTCAAATCAAGTTTGACCTATAGACAAACTTTAGGTGGGTTTTTGAGTGGTCAAACTAACTCCTATTGTTCAGGTTAGGTCAATTTTGAGGGCCCATTTGATATACCTATCAATAAGGGACATTCTTAGCCATATGACCACTCACATGTGATTGCCAAGTCACTTCAAAAGTGGGTTTCCCAAGATGGACGAAAATTCAGCTTTTTGAAGATTGACCCTTGGTTAGATAACCTTCCATTTCAGTGATTGTTGCTCTTTCCCACATTCACTTAGCTTTTTAGTTTCCATTTTTAGAAACCATTTAAGAGGTTGGGAAGACCAACCTATGGGATCTCACATCCTTTCCAAGGAAGTTGGAAAGTGTGAGGAGAGCCAACCTAGGGAAGAAATTCAAACTTGGAATTTTGATCACCCACTCTCCAATCTTGGAGACTAAGTTTTTGAGTAGGAATTGTAGAACAGAAGATGTCATTGAGAGGGGGCTGAATCAGTGGTTTCCAAACTTAGCCCTTTTTAAGCCTAAATGAGTGTATTGGTTAGAAAATCTAACACAAGGTGGATATACCGGTGAGATACAGAGAAGACTAAAATGCATGCACACACAAAAGGAACATCACATAACACCGAATGTATAAGAAAAACCTAACTTGGGAAAAAAATCGGTGAAAAATGGTGTCGGAGTCTACTGCTCCAATCCAACCTCACAATGAACACTGTATTATAAAGTTTAGGGCACCAACTCAAGGAGCACCAACCCAAGGAACACCAACCCCTGATTTAAGGCACCAACCCAAAGAGCACCAACCCCTGCACCAAGATCGAACTCAGTGATTCCAATAACTGTAAACAATATATTAGTAAAAAATTGATTACAAATGAATCCTGTAACCTCTTCAATCTCTCTTCTAGTTCTACTCTACTCAATTGGTCTTCCTCTGCTCTGTTCTTTGCCGGTTCTCTACTCACTTAGATACACTATTGCTTGCCACCACCAATACTCTTCACTCTGTCAATTTGCTTTTCTCAGACACACTGCCTCTTGTCACTACCGGTACTCTGTTGAATCTCTCTAAATCTTCTACTACTCAAACTCTACCATGTCTTCTCACTCTCTCTCTTCTCTCCTTCACTCACTATTGCCTTCTTACTGGTTCTAACACTACCAGTTCACCCCACTGTCAATCTCAATGACAGTCTACGGGTTGCCTTAACCTTATCGGTTGAACTCTTCTTACCGGTTGTCTCTGAAGCACTCAATCACCTCTATTATTTTTGATAGGCTCTTTGACTGACAAACTCTTTGATTTCACTCCCTTCACCAGCTATCTCATGGATTGATAGCTTGCAACAGATCACTCAACTCTGCCAATCTCATTGCTTCCAAAAAATATTTTCTATATTTAGCAAACATGAAAAAATGATCATCAACCTGCTTCTGTCAGACATATTAAATGATCTCTCGATTGCCACTCCAAATCTGATCTGCACTAGGACATCCAGCATCAATCTGGGCATGCCATGGATCACAACTGTTCGTCTTGCCTCAAGCCACAAACTTCTTCTCTCGACCCATGATTTACGCTATCAATATTAATGTTGACCAATCGCCAACTACCTCACTGACAACTTCAATGATGCAATGTTCATTCGCCACTTGGAGACCACATGGCAACTCAGTCGGTATCTAGCTCAACACAGTCACCTGTATCAGTTTAGACTCTGTCACCAACCACATCATCCGCTATAGGTTCTTACCTACCAATTCTCTAACCCTACTAGTTATACCCTAACCGGTTAACCTTTATGTCTGCACTTTACTATTCTATCGGTTGGATTAGATTAACCCATTCACCAACCTTGTCAATCCACATCATGCTCATCCTCATCAGATAGGATCCTTTCACTTCTGCACTTTACTTGCTTACCTGTTGAAATACTTATTGGTAACCACCTTGATGACACCATGCCATCAATCTTCAATTATTTCCATCAACATTTTGGCTGCACTCTCTATTTGCAATGTTGAACCTTTCCTTCTTCTTTATTAGACCGGTTCCCCTGTCAACTGGTCTGTCAAAGTGACAAACTCATCACTCCTTACTCTTCTTCTTTTGTTCTGATATCTCATCATGCTTACACAATGGAAGTAGATCCTTATCATTCATTATGCTTCTGGTGTTGAATAGATATGCCATAGTTGACATTGAGTAGATACATCTTCAATCAGGTACATATGATCCAGTTGGGCACACTCTCTGTCAAACCTTCTCTTCAGCATGTGAAAATATCTCTATCCGATGGGAGTCCTACTATTTCACAGCCACACTTCCAACAACATACTGGTTGTCTGCACATTCTTTATGGGTCATTCTTTCTTTCTTACCAGTCACATGCTTACTATTAGAAGCTAGGTTTGTCATTGCACCAAAAGATCAACATGTCAATTCCTAATACAACCACTAGACTTATATAATCTACAGGAGGTTGTTAAACCAAGTCACGAATTGCCATGAGGGACACTGGCCCACTTCCAACAATCATCCCCAGTGTCACTCACCACAGCCTGCATGATTCGATCTTGTGACCAAGCTCTGATACCACTCATTACAAACTAGGTTTGTCATTGCACCAAAATATTGACATGTTGATGCCCAATACAACCACTAGACTTATAGAATCCACAGAAGGTTGTTAAGCCATGTCACAAAAACCTATGAGGGATGTTGGCCCACTGCCAACACTAATCGGTTGGCAACCATGTATTGCCAACACATCACTCATCGATTAGCATTACTATAATGCCAACTATCTCCAATGCCTATTCACCAGTAAACATCCCATACCGGTTGTCATCAATGACCACAAAATCTAGTTGACATCAATGTCAATGCCCAATACAACCACTATACTTATAGAATCCACAGGAGGTTGTTAAACCATGTCGCAAATCCCCACGAGGGACGCTGGCCCACTGCCAACACTTACCGATTGGCAACCATGTACTATGAACACATCACTCATCGGTTGGCATTACCATAATGTCAATTGTCTTCAATGCCTATTCATCGGTCAACATCCCATATCGGTTGTCATCAATGACCACACAATCTAGTTGACATCAATGACATCAATACCAACAATCTCCTATACCGGTTGCCATGCTATACTGGTTGACATGAATGACAACACAATGCCAATAAGAATTTAGTTGAAGAAAGAAATTCTAGCTAAGTAAGGAGACTTGTAGGGGGAATTGGGCAGCTCTTCTACAACACACATTCCATTGGCAGGAGTAAAGGTTTGTGAAATTCTTCCATAGTTTAGTTGCATTCATGTGATTGTGTGTTATTCTGATTTTTATGTATGAAGTACTAAGTGTGTGTTTCCATATCTATGAACTATGTTTTGAGTTGTTGTTAGATAATTTTTATTTGGGATTTTTTGTTTACGTGTTCATGGGAGTCAAGACAATATCACCCTTGGGAGGGAAGAGTAGTCTTGGGGTGAAGGGTTTTAGGATAGTCTTTTAGTGTAGAGCCTCTCTTCTAGGAAGAGAGAGATAAACAAGGATTTGGGATCCTTGTTGTTGTATTTTTGGATAAAATTTGGGGGTCATAAAGGGAGCTTTGGATTGGAGAATTTGGGGGTCATAAGGTATGTTTTTTGGTCATGTAAGAGACCAAGTAGAAGGTTATTTTAGCCTTGTGAAGGCATTTGAATGAAATATTTTATTAAAGATCTCCCCTCATATTTTGGTCCACCTTCACCCCTTGTTTTGAGTCACTTAGTGACTATGTGCCAGCCTTCGGTTGGGAGTTAAGTGTGAATGTGTTTTCCTTGTAAAATCTTAAAGTGTGGTTGTGTTTGAGTATGTTTGTATCCCATTTTGTTCTTGGTTCTCCTAGCTTGGGGGTGGCCTCTTGTAGGCCTAGGTTGGGAGGTGAGCCTCCATGGTCACAACCAAAGCTTCATTTGCTTGCAGGTTTGCAACTTGGTTAAAGGATGGAGGATAGCAATAATTCTAAGTGGGTGTCTAAGTGTGTTTGCAAGTGCACCTCATGATTCATTTTCATATTTAATTTCTCCTATACATTTGGTTGTAATTCTGAAAAAAATTGTAAGAAGGAAAGAAACTATGAATTTCTCGTATTCAATATATTGAGGATGTATTATTTTCCCTATTTTGTTGATTCTTTATCATAAAAAAAATGGGTAAAGATGTAGTCCTGTTTTCAGCTGCAATATCTATTGAGAAAAAGTAATAGCAATGCATTTAAATAGATTTAGTTCCATTTATATACTTTTGTTATGAGTTTTAAATATGTTTATTGGTTGGTCAAAAGTTCAGATTTAAACCATTCATTAGTATTCGTTTGAGCACATGTAACTTTAGTAATGTTTAAATCTAAAAACAATCTCATTTGAAGCATTCCTAGATTTAGCTTACATTTAATAAATATGGAAATAAAATAAGATTAGAGAAAGATTTATAAATCGGAAACAATGAAAAGCTATTTGTTTAAGTTCATCTAATATGAATACATGTATATTTCTGATTTTATATATATATATATAACATCATTTAAATCCTGCTGATTTTTGAAATCATATTGAACTTCATATATTAAACATGTATTATTATTTTACCTACGTGAATATATATATATATATATATATATATATATATATATATATATATATATATATATATATATATATATATATATATATATATATATATATATATATATATATATATATATATATATATAATAAACTAATGAACTAATGTTGCTGATAAATTAATCTATTCTAAAAAAATAGTGAGTATATTCCTGTGTATATATATATATATATACCCATATATATATTTAATAAAAAGAATGTTGTCAATAAATAAACAAACTGGTAAACACACTGTGAAAACACAGTGAGTATATATACTATAATACACACACACACACACACACACACACACACACACATATATATTTCATATCACAAAAAAAATCGCATGAAATAAATTTTTAAACAAAAAAAATTTAGCAACAAAACTTTTGGCTTCTTCTCCCCATCATGATGTGTTGGCCTAGGGTCATGGCACCACAAAGACGCGACCACAGTGGGGCAACCCACTAGTGATTGCAACCACTGCAGTCGTGACCCACTGTGTGGCCACCCGTGATGCCACAGTCATACCTCAGCTTCCCCTTCAACACTATCATCATGGCCTTTAAACACTCCGCCCACCCAACATGGTCGCCATGGTATTTGTAAAACCTGCAACATAAAACGGTTCGACCTCCATGATATTTTTAATAGTCCTTACAACAAAAATAAAACCACCATGAAAATATTTCATGGTGAACCCTAACCCAACTTAGGGTTTAGTTTTTATAAAAAGAAAATATAAAGAGATAGATAAGACCCATGTGGGTTGAGAAACCCTAAATGAGGATGTATTTTAAAATATTTTTAGATTAGGTCAACTTCTTTTATATAGAAGATAGTAATTTTTAAAAGAAAGATTTTGGGGGAAGATCCCAAATTTTATATTCAGGGAGATTTGTTTGGCCACTTTAATATAAATGAAATAAGTTAGTTAATAAATAAATGGGCTTTTATTTCATGGATTTTAAATTAGTCCAAATAGGAAACCATTTTAATGATTTAAATATTATAATAACGTTTTAAACCTATAAATACATTTGTTCAATTAATTAATTTTAATATAATAAGGTTGTATTAATATTAATATAGTAGATGATGGATTTATTTAAATAATATAAGAAACTTATATTAATGTTTATATAGTTAAAATTAAAGAATTCAATTGGGCGATTTAATTAATATTAGTTGTATTGTCATTATTGGAATATTTTAGTCAGCTTTAATTAACAATGGGAATTATTAGTAAATGATAAGAAATTGAAATATAATTTATTAGGAATTATATTTAAGATAAATTGAATGGTTTTCAATACTTGGATTAAGATTTAATTTAATTATTAACTTTCTTATGGACTTAGGAGAAGTTCTAAAGTCCCCCATTTTGTTAAGAGATTAATAAATATTTTATCGCTCGCATTAAGAGACCCAATTAAGTTGGCACTTAAAATATTTTTTTAGTGAAACTAAGTGAACTACCACATCTAGACATTATGTAGATCACAAATAATTAAGTGTTATTTAAAAAATTTTGTTGCATTTTTTCCCAGAAGTTTGGGCACTACAAAATCAATATTTAAATATCAACTGCTTTATGTTTATGGAAGTTGTTTCTCTATGTTAGCATTCTTCATTGTTCAATATTTTATATCTTAATATACAAAGAGTCTTGATTCAAAGAAATCATTTCAAAATATATTGAAATTTTAAAATCTTTTAATCTAAAGAGAGATAACTGTGAATTAGGTTAAGATATTAAAGATATAAATTATAAGATATTAGAGATATAATACTTCTTTTTCTTTTATTAAATTTGTATAATGATTCGAGGGTACTCTTTTTTGCACATATTTGGTCTTTCTATATCTAATCTAGGTGGTGGCCTTTGTTTGGCTCTAGTTAGTAGTTTGGACATGGTGAGGGTGCATCTCATTTGTATTGTTGTTTGGGTATTTCATTATTTTTGTTGTTTATAACTAGGGAAGATGGGTTTAGATTGCCTTAAGGCAACATCCGAACCCATTTAGGATTGGGTCCTATCTTAAAGGGGTAGCGTGCCCCCAAGACAAGTCTAGCCCCATCCTCCATGCTACACTAAAATCCCCATGCCACAATAAAGTAAATTGGCACCAAAAGGATTAAGGCTGACCTAGGATATATGGGTTAAAGACCCATATAAATAAAGATAGATTGCAAACATAATAACACACTTTATCATTCATGCAATTAGTGAACCAGCTCTGCAACTAAAGGTGCAAAATTAGTAAAGAGGATTGTGCGAACTTGTCCAAGGATTATGCGAACTTGTCCAAGAGGATATCAGGCATTTTGGTATAGACTTGGAGTATTGAGAAGGGAAGATCTGATATATAAAAAGGATCAAAATCTGGAGAAGCAAACTAAGTATTGTATTTGTACAATTAAGAGAGAATATATAATCTGACCTGTGGGTCTTTAATGTTGGGTTTTTCCTCCTTTGAGGTTTTCCTAGGGTATTTGTGTTTGTCTCTTGTTTCCTTGTTTCATTCTTGAGTTTACTTGATTATGGTTTACTAAATTACAACAAATAATCAAATGTTACTAATCTGATTAATAAACAAGGGCATAATTAAATGTTACAAATCTAATTACTGAACTAGGGCACAAATTTAACATGGTATCAGAGCTAAGGTGTCACTAATTTCAGATTTTAGTAAATAGTTTGCTGCATATAGTTGATGTTTATTTTCAGATTAAAATGTCAGGTTTGAGGGATGAAGATAGACTTGATGGAGCCCTTGATTTTGCTGCTTGCAAAGTCCATATTCTTTTGATCCTTGAAGAGAATGATTTGCTGAAATTCATGGAAGAAAAAACGTTGTCCCCTCCAGAAGATGCTGAAGAGCTGAAGCAGTTCAAGAAATACTCCCTCAAGGCTAGGAAGATCATAATTGAATCCATCAAGAATAATATTGTCACCGTCATATAAAAAATTTGCATCTGTCAGGGAAATGATCAAATACTTTGAAGGGATGTATGAAGTCAACAACCTTAGCAGGGCTCTTGCTCTAAGGTACCAACTTCTTCACATGAAAATAAAAGAAGAAGACTCAATCATAGCCTACTTCATGAAGATCAATGAACTAAAGGACAAGCTAAGTACTCTTGATTGTCAAATTTCAGATAAAGATCTTGTTATGATTGCATTAAATGGTCTACCCGATGAATGGGAACCATTCATTGATAGCATTGGTGAAAGAGCTGATTGTCCCAACTTTGAGCATCTTCAATTTGATTGCATTGAAGAGGAATCTCTAATTGAGGTAAGAGGAAAACTCAAGAACTCTCACAAAATAATAATCATGTTCTCTTAGCTAAATCAAGGAAAGGTGGACATTGGAAGAAAGAAACAAGAAGAAAAGATTTTAGATCCTCCTCCTATGATCCAAGGAAGAAGTCAAGAGATTCCTCTCACATTTGTTGCTTCAGATGTGATAAGTATGGTCACTATGCCCAAGATTGTCAGAATGATCCCAAGGAAAGGGAAGCCAATTTAAATGAAGTTGTTAAACAAAGTGAGGATTATCTTCTCATCTCTGCTCTATCAAGAAATGTTTCTACGGAAAGTAATACTTGGATAATTGATAGTGGTGCCTCCAGACACATCTCCGGTTTTCATGAGAATCTTTCAGTTCTGATTGAAAAAGATACCAACCTTCATGTGGTAATCAGTGATGACGCTAGATACTCGGTAAAAGGCTCTGGCACTACCTCTTGAAAACTAGATTCTGGTATTTCCTTAAAACTCCGTGATATCCTTTTTGCACCTGGTATTAAAAGAAATCTTATTTCCATTTCTACGTTAGAAGATAAGGGTTTACAAATAACATTTTCTGAAGGGAAGGTACTTTCTTGGTCTAAGAAATCTAATTTCAAAACTGCTCATGTTATTGGAAATAGATGTGATAGTTTATATAAGCTTGTAGCTAATCCAATTCAAGCTCTCATCCATGGGGCCCCTAAATCATGTGAGCTATGACATATATGTTAGTTAGATGAGAGGGGGGGCGAATCAGATAAACTCACAATTCAACATATTCATCAGATTCAACCTTGGTAGAATTTACTTGATATGTAACTATGACTATAAATCATTCAAACTCATAAACTAATAAACTTGAAACATCAAAACACATTTAACAACAGATTTAATGTGGAAACCCTAATAGGGAAAAACCACTATGGGATTTTGGACACACAAGAAAATATACTCTTCTAGAGTATGCTCAGTTAAAAGCCAATCCTAATAAAAATTACATAAACACACTGCTAGATGTGACCCAGTCAAGGGATTTCCCTTAGATTTATCAGAATCATGCACTTTGTTAGAAGTGACCTTGTCAAAGGATTTCAAACACTCATTAAGAATGTTACCTTGCTAGAGGATTTGCAAATAAGACTGTTAGGTCTACTTGGTTAAGAGATTTCCTGTCACTTACAAAAATAAATAACAGTAATAAAATATATCTGCAACTTCACATCTGAAATGTTAAAGCAGACTCTATGTGCTCAAAATAATCTTGTCATAAGACTTATCTTCCTCCTTGCTGGGCTTCTCAATCTATTCTTTAATCAGATCTTCAATCTTCTATACTCGATAATCACCTCTGTAGTATCACTATTCTTCTATTTGCCCGCATCCTTTGCTCATCAACTTTTCCTTTTTTATAAGTAATTCCTAACCGCTTAATCTCCTTAATCATATTTCCCATGATTAATCTTAGCCATCAGATCATCAAACTTGACTAGGTTCATTGAATCCTTCGAACTAAAAAATGTTTTATCTTTCCTCGAAACTTGTATTCCTTCCTTGGTACTTGTGCTCAATTTTGACCATTCAATTCATGTTGTAGATCTAATTCTTGAATTTTTATTTCTGTTGATCCTTAACAAACTTCTTACATGACATTCGAGTCTTCTATAAATCTCCAGCTCATTGGCATCCTTCATTTAATAATGTATTTATTCATCCAATGCATTTTGTTACTACTTGGTTGATACTCGGTAAATACTGAACTTTACTCGATAATTTTGCTTGTTGACAACACTTGTTGACTTCTTCCTTCTTTAGCT
Source organism: Cryptomeria japonica (assembly GCF_030272615.1). Classification (NCBI taxonomy): domain Eukaryota; kingdom Viridiplantae; phylum Streptophyta; class Pinopsida; order Cupressales; family Cupressaceae; genus Cryptomeria; species Cryptomeria japonica. The sequence continues at coordinate 583,889,692 of NC_081413.1, forward strand.
GATACCGATAACCTTTGTGTTTACCGACTAGCTCCTTGTTCGGTAAAATAGAACAGTATCAAACCCTTACTCATTCTTTTACATGAAACCTTTTCTCCTTGTTATTCAGTCTTCAAAAAAATCAAAATAACATAATCTCTTCATTGTCTAACTCGGTAATAGTTGCCCATTGAATAACTTTTTACTCCGCTTCATTTTCACATTCTTTCTATGTCACTTACCAACATCTTTATACTCATCAAAACATACTCTTTAAGATATGGCAACATCATACTAAATCAGAAAATCAATTTCTTGACATCAATGACACAATAATATTATTAAGATAGTAATTATCCTTTATCAATTATATCATCAATCTCGAACAAACTTCTCAATATCCTCATATCAACAAACTTATTGTAATGCCAACAATCTCCCCCTTTGGTATTGATGGCAATAACAACTTGATTTCTTCCAATTGATTTGAACTATTGTTATTCTTCTCCTTGTATCCTCTCTTCCTATCATTAGTCTTCACCCGCTTTGACAACAATGCCAAAAGTAAAACTAATCCATGATTACTTCCCTTGAGAAGCAATTTCCTTGCTCTTAAAACATATACAAATATATCATCTTCATCTCGGTCAGAGAATCTTGTCTCCATTCACTATTTCCTGCACAACTTTAGACAACATCCTAAAGTGTGTAAATCAGCATCAACTCACAAATAGTATTCTACAGAGTCATAGAATTGATGCTTTCACCAAACTTTGTAAGTGAGTACTAGATAGGGGTAGGACCCCTAACTTACTTCTAAGATACTCAAAAGTGTCCCTTGGTAGTGGCTTTGTGAAGATGTCTGCTATTTGTTCCTTTGTCCTAACATATTCCAGCACAACTTTCTTTTCTTGAACTTCTTCTCTTAGATAATGATACTTTAGAGAGATATGCTTTGTCTTAGAGTGCATTACCAGATTTTTTGAAATGTTACTAACACTTGTATTATCATAAAATATAGTTACTAGCTTTGTAACTATCTCATTCATACTTTCCAACAGTTGTTTGATCCATGCTATATTGGTATAATTCAATGTTGCAGTGACATATTCAGCTTTAGCTATTAACTGTGAAATGCATCCTTGTTTCTTGCTAAGCCAACTCACTAGTCTTTCTCCCATAAAGAAAGCTCTACCACTTGTGCTTTTCCTATAATCAATATTTCCTGGCCAATCAGCATTAGTATAGACATTTAAGTCAAAATCATTCCTCTTTTTATATAATAATCCATAATCTTCAGTGCCTCTCAAGTATCTGAAAATTCTCTTGATTGCTGTCATATGGGTTTCTTTGGGATCTATAGAAAATTTTGCAGCTATGCTACTACATGTGCTATATTAGGCCTATTGTGAACTACATATTCCAACTTTCCAATCATAGATCGGTAAAGTGTCTCATCAACAGATGCAGATTCATCATTCTTTGATAGTTTACAATTAGTAGTCATAGGAGTACTTACAGGTTTAGAATCCTCCATTCCAAATTTCTTCAAGATTTCCTTTATATACTTGGATTGAGTAATGAAAATCCCATTTTTTATTTGTAGTATCTGTAAACCTATAAAATACTTTATTTCACCAATTAATGACATCTCAAATTCTTTGCACATTTCATTTCCAAAGTTCTTACATAAAGAATCATTTCTAGAAAAAATAATATCATCAACAAATATGGCTGAAATCAGTATTCCATTGTCCTCATCATTCTTCATATACATGTTGTTGTTTTCAATAGTCCTCATAGGTCCAATCCTGATTAAGTAGGAGTGCAACCTTTCATACCATGCTCTAGGTGCTTGCTTTAGGCCATATAAATCTTTGTTCAACTTACATACCTGATCTTTATCCTTCTCTTCAATAAATCCTTCAAGTTGTTCAATATAAACTTCTTCTTCTAGTATACCATTCAAAAATGCTGATTTAACATCCATTTGATATACCTTGAAATTTTTGTAAGCAGCATATGCCAACAATGTTCTCACTCCCTCAAGTCTTGCCACAAGTGCAAAAGTCTCACTATAGTCTATTCCTTCTTCTTGAGCATAACCTTTCCAAACTAGCCTTGCTTTATACCGAATGACCTCACTTTTTTCATTTAGCTTATTTCTGAAAATCCACTTTGTACCAATTACATTTTTCTCTTTTGTCCTTGGGACCAGTGTCCATGTTTCATTTTTCTTGATTTGTTCAATCTCTTCTATCATAGCATTCACCCAGTCTTCATTTCTTAATGCCTCTTTTACTATGCTTAGTTCAAACTCGGATATCAGACATGTGTTATGTCTCAGTTTGTTCCTTGTCATCACTGGATCATCCTTATCTCCTATAATCGAACTTGACGCATGATTTCTTCTGACATATTTTGCTAATATAGGCCCGGTAGGCTCTATATGATCTTCTTCATCACTTGGTCACTGAATATTTTCTTCATCAGCTTTCTCGGTTGTACATATACAAACTCTTCATAATCTTCTCATTCTTTGGAGTTTCCTTCATCATTCCTTTTTGCAAATTCATCAATTTTACATTTGCACTTTCCACTATTTTGTTAGATGATTTGATCAGGCATTTAAATGCTTTACTTCTAGAGGAATAACCAAGAATTGTTCCTTCCTCGCTTTTCTAATCAAATTTTCCATTTCTGTCACCTTTGTGAACATAACATCTACTTCCAAATATTTTAAAATAACTTACATTTGGTTTCTTGTCATACTAGATTTTATACGGTGTCTTCATAGTTCCTTTCTTCAGTTGTACTCAGTTCAGGGCGTAAACTGCAGTGCTTATTGCTTCTCTCCAAAATATTTGATGTACTCTCTTTTCTATCATCAAAGTTCTGGCACAATCTAGAATTGATCCATTTCTTCTTTTAGCTATCTCATTTTGTTGTGGTGTTCTTGGTGCAGATACTTATCTCTTTATACCATGATCATTGCAAAATAAGTTAAATTCATCTGAAATGAATTTTTGTCCTCTATCAGATCTTAGACATTTCAACTATCTTCCTATTTCTTTTTCAACTCTTGCCTTATACCATTTCAACATTTGAAAGGCTTCCAAATTCTCTTTTAAAAACATAACTGACATCATCCTTGAGTAATCATCCACAAATAATATGAAGTATTTATCACCATAATAACTTTGAACTTTCATAGGACTACAAAGATCAATGTGCGCAAGATCTAAAATTCCTTTAGAAGTGTAAGAATTACTTGTAAATCTTGATTTTGTCATCTTACCCATCTGGCATCCTTGAAATATTGCATTCTCAGGTTTTTCCAAGCTCGGTAGACCTCTTACTTGGTGCTTCTTACTTATTTTGATCAAGTTATCAAAATTCACATGACAAAACCTTTTATGCCATAACCAGGTATCTTCTATTTTTGCATACAGACAATTGTTCCGAGTTGAGTCAAGATGAAATGTATTACCTCTTGTTTGAGTCCCAATAGCAGCCAATTTTCCATGTTTGTCGTGAACTTTCACAAATACTTTCTGAAATTCTATTCGGTATCCTGTATTGTTTAGTTGTGCTACACTCAACAAATTGTATTTTAGACCTTCAACCCAATATACATCATCACATTTAGCATTGTCAAGAAGTGTGATAGATCCTTTACCTTTCACAAGAAATGGTGCATCATTACCAAATCTTACATAGCCTCCATCATAATCTTCTAAATTAACAAACTTGTGTTTATCACCTGTCATGTGATGTGAGCATCCACTATCTATGATCCAAGAATCATTATTATTTATGTGTGATATGAAAGCTTTTTCTTCATACCTTTCTTCATCTAATCCATATTTGATAGCCACATATACAGCTTCCCTTGTTTCAGTCCCATCGGATTTATCATCATTGGATTCTTCATCAGCTACTAGGCATGTCTTTCTATCTCTCCTTTTGAAGTCTCGGTGCCCTCTGTAATGGTTGTCTTTCTGTCTGTCATCTCGGTATTCTCTCTTTTCACTAGATTCTTTGTCAGGACAGTTTGAAGCCATATGTCCAATTTTATCACAATTAAAACATTTTAAAGGTAACTTTCCTTTATACTTACCTTTGCCTCTTGGCAACCTTCTGGCCAATAATGCTTCAAACTTCTCTTCCTTTCTGATTTCCTCGTATAGTTTGTGTGCTTCTCCCATGTTTTTGCGAAATCTCTCACTTGCTCCATTGTGATTTCCTTCAGCATACTTATACATTCTATCATTGTAATCATTAGATTCACCAAGATGAAAAGAACTAAATGCAGATTTAACTTTATTTACCGAAGACCCACTATTATCAAAATTACTTAACTCAAAAGCATGTAGCTTACCGATGTTTGCATCCAAAAAGACTGGTATATTTGGTACAAACCTTAATTCATTAATTGCAGAGACTCGAATGGCATAAGTAGGTAGAAGTGTTCTCAACAACTTACTTGTTACATCCTTTTCTTCAATAGTTCCTCCTACTTCTTTGATTTGATTGACAGTTTCCTTTAACCTTGTACTTTATAGGATTATGTTCTCTCCTTCATTCATTCTCATGGATTCAAATTGTCCTCTTAGACTATCTACTTTTTCTCTTTGGACATGTTCATCACCACCATACACAAATATAAGCTTATTCCACATAGCTTTGGCATCATTACAACCTTCTAGATCATTAAACTCTAAGTTGGTCAATGCTGATGTTATTTCAATCATTGCTTGAATATGTTCTTTCTTTACCTTTATCTCTTCCATTGTCATCGGGTAGGTTCTAGGTGCCGTGTAATCATTCTCCAGATAATATGTTGCATATTCTCCAATTCCTGATAAGTGTAGCTTCATCCTTTTCTACCATGTGGAGAAACTTGACTTGTTCAACTTTGGTGCATCCCTTTTATACATTTTCAGATCTTGCCTCAAGTTCCTTTAAACTTTTCTTTCATAGTTCTAGCTTTGATACCAATTGTTAGTTAGATGAGAGGGGGGGATGAATTAGATAAACTCACAATTCAACATATTCATCAGATTCAACCTCGGTAGAATTTACTTGATATGCAACTATGACTGTAAATCATTCAAACTCATAAAATGATAAACTTGAAACATCAAAACACATTTAACACTAGATTTAATGTGGAAACCCTAATAGGGAAAAACCACTGTTGGATTTCAAACCCACAAAAAAATATACTCTTCTAGAGTATGCTCAGTTAAAAGCCAATCCTAATAAAAATTACATAAACACACTGCTAGATGTGACCCAGTCAAGGGATTTCCCTTAGATTTATCAGAATCATGCACTTTGTTAGAAGTGACCTTGTCAAAGGATTTCAAACACTCATTAAGAATGTTACCTTGCTAGAGGATTTGCAAATAAGACTGTTAGGTCTACTTGGTTAAGAGATTTCCTGTCACTTACAAAAATAAATAACAGTAATAAAATATATCTACAACTTCACATCTGAAATGTTAAAGCAGACTCTATGTGCTCAAAATAATCTTGTCATAAGACTTATCTTCCTCCTTGTTGGGCTTCTCAATCTATTCTTCAATCAAATCTTCTATCTTCTGTACTCGGTAATCATCTCTACAGTATCACTGCTCTTCTATTTGCCCGCATCCTTTGCTCGTCAACTTTTCCTTATTTATAAGCAATTCCTAACCACTTAATCTCCTTAATCATATTTCCCATGATTAATCTTAGCCATCAGATCATCAAACTTGACTAGGTTCATTGAATCCTTTGAATTGAAAAACATTTTATCTTGCCTTGAAACTTGTATTCCTTCCTTGGTACTTGTGCTTAGTTTTGACTGTTCAATCTGTGTTGTAGATCTAACTCTTGAATTTTCATTGTCGTTGATCCTTAACAAACTTCTTGCATGACATTGTAGTCTTCTATAAATCTCCAACTCATTGGCATCCTTCATTTAATAATGTATTTATTCATCTAATGCATTCTATTACTACTCGGTAAATACTGAACTTTACTCAGTAATTTTGCTTGTAACGACACTCGATGACTTCTTCCTTCTTTAACCAATACCGATAACCTTGGTGTTTACCGACTAGCTCCTTGCTCGGTAAAATAGAACAGTATCAAACCTTTACTCATTCTGTTACATGAAATTTTTTCTCCTTCTTATTCAGTCTTCAAAACAATCAAAATAACATAATCTCATCATTGTCTAACTCGGTAATAGTCACTTACCAACATCTTTATACTCATCAAAACATACTCTTTAAGATATGGCAACATCATACTAAATCAGAAAATCAATTCCTTGACATCAATGATAAAATAATATTATTAAGACAGTAATTATCCTTTATCAATTATATCATCAATCTCCAACAACCTTCTAAATATCCTCATACCAACAAACTTATTGTAATGCCAACAATCTCCCCCAATGCCAACAATATAAGACTTGGACATCTACACTCTCAAGCTCTTCCCACTCTCAGTAAAATGGTTAAAGGTATGCCTAAACTTATTTTATCTCATGATGATGCTTGTAAAGGTTGTGCAATGGGTAAGAATGTAAAGAACCCTTTTCTTAAAAGTGACAGTAGGGCTAAAGAAAAGTTAGGACTTATTCATTCATATTTATGTGGCCCTATGTCTGTAGCATCTCCTAGCGGCTTGCTTTATTATGTTATCTTCATAGATGATTTCTCTAGGAAAACATGGATTTACTTTCTTAAATCTAAAGTGTCTGAAGAAGTCCTAAATAGATTTAAAGAATTTAAAGCCTTGGTTGAAAACAATACAGGGAATCGAATTAAATATTTAAGATATGACAATGGAGGTGAGTACACCTAAGATATTTTCTATGATTTTTGTGCTAAGGTAGGAATTAAGAGGGAGTTCTGTGTTCCCTACAATCCTTAGCAAAGTGGAGTTGCTGAAAGAAAGAACATGACCATTGTTGAAGGTGCAAGAGCCATGATTCATGATCAAGACCTGCAACCTTTTCTATGGGCGGAAGCATCCAAAACAATTTTTTACATTCAAAATAGATGTCCTCATCGTGCTCTAAGGGATACAACTCCTGAAGAAGCCTTTACAGGAATCAAACCTAACATCAGCCACCTAAGGATATTCGAGAGCCCGGTGTATGTTCATGTGCCAAAAGAAAAATGAACCGAGTTGGACCCCTCTAGAAAGAAAGGCATCTTAGTGGGATATAGTGAATCTTCCAAAGCCTTCAGGCTCTACATTTTAGGTCAAAGGTATCTTGAGGTAAGTAGAGATGTGACTTTTGAAGAAGATGTTGCTTTCAAAAGATCTAAAGGTTCATTGTCTGATAATAATGATATAGTGATTGAAAATCAAGATTCAAAAGTTGATGCTAACCCTGAGATATAGGAGTCCACTAAGGATAACCCAATAGAACCCATGGACTCTACAGATATACCTCAGGATATTGTGGTGTGCAAGAAGAGACCACTTTGGGTGAGAAACACAATTCAAGATGCTGAAGGATTTGCTGCTCCCAGAGGAACCTTTAGAGATATCAGAAGACTCCAAAATCATGCCAACTACATTTCTGTGATGTGTAATATCATTGAGTCTGAACCTCACAATGTTGAAGAAGCCATATCCCATCATGCTAGGAAATTAGCCATGGATGAAGAGTATGGGTCTATCATCAAAAATGATGTCTAAGACATTGTACCCAAACCCAAAGGTAAGTTTGTTGTTTCTTCTAAATGGTTGTTTAAAATTAAACATAAGGTTGATGGTAGTATTCAAAAATATAAAGCTAGGTTTGTACCTCATGGTTTTTATCAAAAGAAAGAAATAGATTATGAAGAAACTTTTTCCCCTACTGCTAGATATACTTCTATTAGATTTATAATAGCTATTGTTGCAGCCAAAGGTTGGGAGCTGCATCAAATGGATGTTAAGACAACCTTACTCAATGGTGTCATTGAGGAGGAAGTCTATATTGAGCAACCAGAAGGTTATGTAATCCATAAAAGAGATTCTCATGTTTGCAGGTTGAAAAAAGCCTTATATGGGCTCAAACAGGCTCCTTGTGTTTGGTATGAAAGAATTGATAAGTACTTACTAAGCTTAGGATTTTGCAAGAATGATGTTGATGCTAACATTTACTTGAAAATAAATAATGATGAGATGCTTTGTTTGGTTTTGTATGTGAATGATTTATTTCTCACTGGTGAAAATAAACTAATCATAAGATGTAAGAAAGAATTAGCCTCCGAATTTGAAATAAAGGATTTAGGACTAATGCATTACTTCCTAGGGTTAGAAGTATGGCAAAAATCCAATGAAACTTTTCTAAGTCAAGGAAAATATACTATTGATATTCTGAAAAGATTCAGAATGATGGATTATAAACCCATGCATACTCCTATGGAATCTAACTTAAAGAAGTTAAGTGTTTCTGCAGCTAACTCTGATTTTGAAGATCCATCTGAGTACAGGAAGTTGATTGGATCCTTGATGTATCTAGTCAATACAAGGCCAGATATCTGTTATGTTGTGAATACCCTCAGTCAGTTCATGAGCTTGCCTAAACTTGTTCACCTGGTGGCTACCAAGCACATTCTAAGATACCTGCGTGGCACTATTGGTTATGGGCTGAAGTATTCACTTAATACCTCAATCTTCTTGGAAGGCTATTCACATTCAGATTGGGCAGGAAGTGTTAAGGACAAGAAAAGTAATTCAGGTATTTGCTTCCATTTGGGCTCTACAGTGATCTCTTGGGCATGTAGAAAGAAATCTCCCATAGCATTAAGCACTACAAAAGTTGAGTACATTGCAGCATCTGTTGCATCCAGAGAAGCAGTGTGGCTTTGCAAACTCCTTGTTGGATTTTTTGGTCAAGCTAGTGGTCCTACCACCATTCATTGTGATAATCAAAGTTCTATAAAGATGTCAGTACATCCTATGTTCCATGACTGGTCCAAACATGTGGAAATGCACTATCACTTCATTCAAGATATGATGCAAAGAGGGGCCATTCAACTAAAGTATATTAGCATAGATGAACTAGTTGCGGATATCCTTACCAAACCCTTATCCAGAGTGAAGTTTGAATACTTCAGAGACAGACTTGGTATTGTGGAAAATGAAACCTTGATAGAGAGGGAGCTCCAATCTCAGTAACTCTATCTGATGCACTTTGATCATTCTTTGCTTGTGTGCAAGAATGAAAAGTATCCAATCTATGATTGTGTGCTAGATGGAAAATTGTAATTATGTAAAGGCCCACTTGTGTATTAAACTTTCTATTCTTGTGTGCTAGAACCATCCTATGCTTTTGCGCTAGGTGGAAGATGTAATTCTATCTCGTCTGCTAGATCCATTCTATACTTGTGTGCTAGATCCATTCTATGCTTGTCTGCTAGATGGAACTCTAAAGGTTCAATTTATGTATTATCTTCTTTCCTAGTTAGGAGGGAGTGTTGTTTATATCTAGGGAAGATGGGTTTGAATTGCCTTAAGGAAACATCCGAACCCATTTAGGACTAGGTCCTATCTTAAAGGGCTAGTGTGCCCCCAAGACAAGTCCAGCCCAATCCTCCATGCTACACTAAAAGCCCTACGCCACAATAAAGTAAATTGGTGCCAAAAGGATTAAGGCTAACCTAGGATATATGGGTTAAAGACCCATATAAATAAAGATAAATTACAAACACAATAACACACTTTATCATTCATGCAATTAGCAAACCAACTCTGCAACTAAAAGTATGAATTTACTAAAAAGGATTGTGCGAACTTGTCCAAGAGGATATCAGGCATTTTGTTGCAGACTTGAAGTATTGAGAAGGGCAGATCTAATATATAAAAAGGATTAGAATCTGGAGAAGCAAGCTAAGTATTGTATTTGTGCAATTAAGAGAGAATATATAATTTGACTTGTGGGTCTTTAATGTTGGGTTTTTCCTCCTTGGAGGTTTTCCTAGGGTATTTGTGTTTGTCTCTTGTTTCCTTGTTTCATTCTTGAGTTTACTTGATTATGGTTTACTAAATTACAACAAATAATCAAATGTTACTAATCTGATTAATAAACTAGGGCATAATTAAATGTTACAAATTTGATTACTGAACTAGGGCACAACTTTAACAATGTTAAGCTTCTTTGCTATTTTTTATTTTCTATTTTTTATTGATCAAATTCCAAAGATATTATTTTTGTAACTTTGAATTATTTTTATGTTGTGGTTTCTACTTTGGCTGGATCAGATTCTTTATTGACAATGAAAGATTCTTCAGAGACCACTAAGGATGCTTCTATGATTAAAGATGTTGTGATACAGGATGTTGTTGTCCCCTCTACTGAAAAATGGATTGTTGTCTCTTACCCCGCTGGTTTCACCGTGTGTTGACATAACTTTTGCCCCTCCTGCTAGTTAAGGATTTATTTCCGCAATGGTATCTCTTACCCCTTTGTTTGCTTCACAGGGTGTTGCCACAACTTCTGCTCCATTTGTTGGTTGTGATCCTAAGGCTACGATGGTTTTTGCCCCATCTACTAGTTGTGATCCTAAGGTAGATAAACTTGAAGATGGTTGGATTACTATTAGGCAGAAGCATTCAAAGAAATGCAAGCTTTCTTTTGATATGACTCATCGTTCCTACAAGGCCAATTACAAATCCTGAGAACCCTTGTAGTTGGTTGTTTGGGCTGGTTTTATAGGCCCTTTCTTTGTTTGGGTTGCCTGTTGTCTTTAAGCTCAGTCCCTATTTTCTTGGTTGTTCTTGTTACCTATTTTTACTGCTAGCTTAATTAGTATGCTAGAGATATCAGATCAATGTGTCCTAGAAAGAGAAATAAGTGCTAAGTATGAATAGAATACATGTTTTTGTCTAAGTTGTTTTCTTCATGTGCAGACACGGGGAAAATAACTTTTGGTTCATTGAATGCCAGCGTGTGGGGTAAAATGTGGCTCCCATAAGGGTTAAGCCCAACATGTTGATGAAAATGGGTGTTTCTTTGCAGTTTCTTGAATTTTTGCCTTATCGACATGACCTACCCTTATCGGCAAGACTTACCCCAAAGACCCAAAGAGTAGTGCAGAGTACAAAATGTTGTCATCAAGTTATGAGAAGGAACTATCTTATGTAATCCCGATCACTCGATAGAAATTGAAAAGTAGTGCTTGAAGTCATCAACTATCGGAGGGAGTGTTTTCATCTTATCCCGATGACTTAGTGGAAAAGGCTAATGTGAACCTTTTATCCCATATTGGCCATAGGGAGGAGCATTTTAGTATTTATGTGCAAGGTCACGTATATCTTAAGTGTCAAAGCTTACGAGATTTTGACAAGGAGCAGTTCAATGTTGCTAGGCCTCTCGTGTGTGCACGCATCTCAAAGCATTCAAATTTTATAGCAAAAGGGAAAATTAACAGGTGAGTAGGTTTCAAGGAATTTTGATGACCATCGCTATACCACAAGACAAAAGTGCTCAACCATTAATAGCCACGACTTGGCAAATGATGAGCTGGTAGGCTAGGTGGCACCAAGGTAAGCATTGATCACTCATGAGGTGTCACGTGGTGAGACGCAGGTTATGAGGTGTCAGACATGTGGTAGACACTTGATGGCACCATGGCATAGGATGTAGCCGCTCAGAGGGGCTAAGGGTCGAGGACATCAACAAAGATCAACAGTGATCAAGAAATATCTGATGCCTATCACTATGTTGCAATTAAAAGATGTACGTTGAGTTATCACAGAGACTCGGTGACTAATGATGTGGCTGAAAGAATGAGATCCAACAGAGAAAGATGCATGGCAGCTTGACAGACAGGTGATTCCCAAGCGGATTCATGAGCCAATATGAGGGTGACACAAGTTGACACGCGACACAAGAGAGAAGATCAGTCGAGGTTAAAGGTCGACCAAGTTGAAGAAAGATCAATGATAATGCAAGAAATCTGACGGTGGTTGCTATGTTGCTATAGAAAGAAGCTCGCCAGTTATCATAATGACTTAACCACAAAGCACGTACCGAAAAGAGAGTGCCATTTAGAAAGTTAAAGATCAAGCAGTTTGAGGGCAGATCAACAACCGTCGCTATACCGCATGATGAAGATGCTCGTTGGTTATCTCATGCGACTTGGTGACTGGTGAGGTGGCAGTTGAGGTGGCCATCCAAGTGGGCTCAAAATGAGTGAGGATGCCCCATGTGGTAGAGAGAAGATGAAGAACCAAGTCAGGCGAAGTCTAGATGGCAGACAAAGTGGACCTACAAGAAAATCAAAGGCTGACACATGGAAAATGTTTGCAGATGAGCGGATCAACTTAGAATTTGAACTTCAACTTGGTTCAATGATTCAAAATGGTTCAATTGTTCAAAATAGTTCAATGGATTAAAAATGGTTCAAGGTACTTCAATGGCTCAATGATGTTCAACTGATTCAGGGGTTCAACCATTTCAATGGTTCAAAGGCAAATTAACAAGCAAGTAGTGTAGCAAGTCATCGGTTATCAGGAGGAGCTATTCCAATGTTATCTTGATAACTTGATGGAAAAGTACAGAGTAATGGAAAAGGCACAAGGTAATGCAGGATGCATCAGAACATCGGGTAACTCATTCCAATGTTGTTCCAAAGACTTTAAACAGGATAGAAAGTCAATGCAAGAAAGAATGTTGTTGGGAGTGTGCCATCGATTATCAGTGAGACTGTTCTGATGTTAGGACAATAATCTAATAAGAAGGTGCACGATCCAAAATAATGACATCCAACATAATCACTAGAAAGCAGGCCCAAGTCTGGTATCATCTAGGTGGAATCAGCGCGAAAGGGATTTTTTCTTTCAGTCACAACCCTGATTTGGTGCATAAATGTCAACACATATTTTGAGAGCCTTTTTTTCTTCTTTTTTCAAATTTTTGAAAGTTCATTATAAGGGGCTTGGCAGATTTGGAGTTCGGGAGTTCTGGGTCGGATCTCTGTGGTAGCAAATATTCACATTTTTGTAACTCGTTCCTTATGAGCATTGCTTAGACTTTGTAATAGAAACTCCTTCTTTTCAATATAAACCGAGTTCCTTCTCTTGTATCTGAGTTCTAAATATTGTTGTGAATACATTTTGGATGAAACAGTTGTGATCATTATTCAAGCAATCCTTCATTTTATCTATTTTCCTTCAATGTTCAGTTCATGGTGTAGAATGATATAGTGCAGGCATGTGATTGTGTATGTTATTTTGTTGTGTCAAGATTGTGAGAAACATTGTATGTTATCCTTTTATGTACAACAGAAAGATTTCCTTTCATAAGAATCATTTTTGCAGGTACACATTAGGGAGATGTGAGCATTTTAGTTTCATTATTTGATCATTCTGAGTTGATTAGCATAGCAAGTCATTTTTTCAGTAATTGGTGCATCACATATTTGTTTATTTTCATTTTTATAATCTTCCTTCCATCCCTTTTCCAAATTAAGTTTTTTTCATTAGTTTTTTTAAGATATTTGAAGGGAGCCAACCCATAATCTGGAGGTCTACTCTCACTATAGGATACCCACAGCCTGAGAGTAGTCCCATGTTGCACAAGATTGCAAGAAAATCAAGCTTGCATCAGGTGCAAATCCCTGTGACAATAGTTTTTGGCACACCTAGTGGGACCGTTGGATGTTATTGTTCAAAGAAGGCCATTTTATGATGTCTTGTTGTGTGCAACAATAAATCATTTTTCACACTTGGTAACTCACAAATATTTGGTATTTTGGTAGTCCAACCTTACTAGCATATGAGAAAATACCAGACTAGGTAAAGTTTAGCCTCAGTCAAGCATACCCAGCTATCACCTCCAAAAAGGAGAGTTGGGGTAGTTAATAAATTTCCAGATCTAACAGTCGGTGTGTTTCCTATTAGTTCTATTTCTTATCCTATTGTTATAGCTTATAGGAATCTACTTTTTTCAAGTTCTTTTAATCAGAATACACCAAGCATGGTTATCCCTATGGTACATCCATTTATGCCTTTTAATCAGGGTAGTCCTTTAAATCTGGTTTAGCATGATGATATACCAGAAGCAGCACTTAAGAGGTTGCCATTTTTCACTAGAGAGAATCAAACAAGGGTTGTTGAACACATTAGAGATGTGGTTTCCTTGTGTGGACTGCATCATATCATTGCAGAGAATGTTGCATTAAGTCTTTTGGTAGCCTCTTTCAAAGGGAAAGCCCTTCATTGGTTCAGGGGTCTACATGTAAACTTAATAACTACTTGGGATGAGCTAGGATAGTTCTTAAATTGGCATTTTGAAGATAAGTCAGATCATTTTTCATTGGTGGAGCAACTCACTACTATCAAAAGAGCTCCACATGAGCATATGATGGATTTCAACTACTAGTTTCAATGGACTTGGGATTGGATTCCAACATCGATAAAACCTTCTAATGACTATGCTTTTTGGTTTTACCTTAAGGCTTTGAATAGTGATATTGCACTTATGATATAATCTATGGGGGAAAATACTTTACCAACATCATTTGATGTTGTTGTTAGGGCTGAAAATAGTTTGATTCAAGCAGGGAAGATAGCACCTAGGCCTCCCATGCCAATTTTTGTTGATTTACAACCCATTATCCCTATAGTTCTACCTGCTATAGTTGTTGTAACTTCATTTCCACTTATAATGCTCAAGTTGCAGCTCAAGAGCATGTTCCCCCTAGTCATTTGCAACAGATAACTAGTATTAAGGAGCAAAATGTTAATTTATTAAAGACTGCAAAATTTTAGTAATGAGTTGGTTAATATCAAGAAAGCCCAAACTCAACCACCTTACCAAATTCCTTTCCAAGCTCCCTATAAGGCCTCATACTAGCAAAACTCTCAAGGTCAAAGGAGGAATTTTAACCAGAGGCCCTTTCAGCAGTATAATCCTAATACACTTACTTCCTCAAGGGAGATTGCTCTAGTCTAGAACAACTTGGCAGCTAACTATGAGTGGTGTTTTCCTTGTAACTAGTCACATAACCAATCTACATGCTCCAATGGTGTGTTAAATTAGGAATTAATGCTACAAAACAGTGTTGTTGTCCCAAGAAATCAATCTCAAGAGGCTAATGAACATCAATCTGCACCCATGGAACATCATAGTCTTGATGTTACTTTGATGAATTGGCAAAGTGAGGAGTTATATGGGGTTAATCAACCTCAAAATCAATCATATATCCCTATAGAAACCAACACAAGATGCAAGAAAAGGGTTGTCGATATGGGGTAGAAGACTGATAAGAATAATAATCAACCTTTCTCAAGTACCCAAGCTCAAACAAGGTCTCTCTCTACTCAAAATACATAGATTCTTTAGAGATCATAGCCTATGGTGACCAACGATCAGCCAAAAAGCCAACCTCAGCCAACACAAATTCAAAAGGATGTTGTTGCTACAAAGGGACAACAAAAGGTTAGTATGACTAATGTTAATATTTAGGATTAGTTGAAGAAAACTCATGTTAGTGTGTCAATGTGGGATTCACTAGCCCTACCTGGGCAAAAAGATTTGTTACATGATACTTTGTCTAACCATTCTTTGACTGCCCAACCTTCTGATCAACACACTTCAAAAGTTGTTCTTACCAATAAGCCTCAATAGAAGAGTGAACAACAGTGTCAGCAGTCCAAGGTAAATAAACCACTTCCCATTTATCTCACTCTAATCATTGGCCAGCACTTAGTGCACAACTGCATGATAGATTCAGGTGCAAGTAGCTCAGTCATGCCCAAGTAGTTGGTTGACCAATTAGGACTGACTTATGAGCCATTGAAAAAGTGTGTATTGGAGTTAGATGGGACTACTATAAATATTGTAGGGGTCACTAAAAATTTGACTCTAACACCCCATGCTTGCCCTAATTTTTCTATTCCGCAAGATGTTTATGTGATAGACCTACCACCCTACTTTACAATTTGCTCATCAAGAGACTTTACAACCAAATTAGGAGGTTATTTGTCATCTGACTGGTCACATATGATTTTTAGGACTAGATATGGAACTAAAGTTACTATTAAATTAGAAGCTTTAGTTAATGATCACATAGAACCCTATGTCCCTAGTGTTGTCAATGCCAATTTAACCATTCATGAGAAAAGATGAGCAACCCATTCCATGTGATCCAAGCACCCCTATTGATGGAATTCCTAATATTATTTTGGCTGAATGAGCAACTGAAAATCTTGAGGAAGATCCTTTTAAAAATATGGATGAGGTAAGCTTTGGAGTCTATATGTTTCATGAACAAGGTTTTGCAGTCCCAAATTTGATTAAGGATGTTGGACAACAAGATAATCAACATGAAGATGAGCTTTGGAAGCTCTATTTTGATGGGTCAATAAGTAAGAACGGCCCTGGTGGTGGTTGTATGTTGGTTTCCCCTACTGATGATAAATATTATGTAGCTTTCAGGTTTTCTTTTAGCTGCACCAATAATACAGCGCAATATGAGGCCTTAACTCATGGTCTATAATGGGAAAAGAAGAGAGGGATCAACTATTTGTAGGTTTATGGTGACAGTGAGTTGGTTGTCAACCAAGTAATAGGTCTACATACCACTAAGACTGATCTTTTGAAGTCTTATTAACATACGATATGGGATCTTATTGAAGATTTCCATGCTTTCAATTTGCTGTCTATTCCTAGAAATTTTAATAAACATGTTGATTGACTTGCTACAATAGGAGCATAGTATGATATTCCAAATGATATCAACAATGTTAATGAACATCAGTATGTAAAAGTGATTGTTAGGTCTTCCATTCCTAACAATGCTGATCATTGGCAAGTTTTTGATAGTGATCAATAGATTATTAATTTTTTGAGGGAAGAGGCAGAGTTTTCTAACACCAACCAAGAGAAGCTCAAGCAACAGTATGATGATCAAGTCATACAACTAAAACCAAACAAGTTACCTAAGGGTTTGGTCACATTGGAGGCAATTTTCAATGAGGATGATCAAGTGAGAAAAGAAAAATCCACCTTGCAGATCAAGGAGAAACATTATGAAAATGTTGATATTTTCAAGGATAAGTTGTTAAAGCTTGGCAAGGTATATAATTTAGAGGAAAGGCATGCATTTGTTTTACTATTTCAAGAGTTTAGTGACATTTTTGCTTGGCAATATTCTGATTTAAAAGGTTTTGACCCTAGTATTTCCCAACATACCATAGAGTTTGAGCTAAATGCTAAACCTATGAGGAAAAAAAAAAGGCCTCTTAATCAAAAGCTTGAGCCCCTTATGGTCAAATAACTTAATAAACTCATTGAGAGCAGCATCATTTTTCTTATTAAACACACCTCTTGGGTGTCAAACCTTGTCCTAGTTAGGAAAAAGAATGGTGAAATCAGACTTTGTGTTGATTTCCAAGATCTCAATAGATCCTCATTGAAGGATAGATACCCACTACCCTCTATGGAGTAGATTTTGCAAGTTGTTGTAGGTTCTGAGAGATTCTCCTTGCTAGATGGCTTTTCAAGTTATAACCAAGTTTTAGTGAAGGAGGAAGACCAATTTAAGACAACATTAACAACTAAATGGGGCACTATGGCATATAAAAAGATGCCATTTGGTTTGTCAAATGTTGGTGCCACTTTTCAGTGTGCTATGGATATGAGATTTCTTGGTTTGATGTATAAATTTGTACTTGTTTATTTGGATGATATCACTGTTTATTCCAGAAATTTAGTTGAACACCTAACTCACCTAAAGTAAAATTTTGAGAGATGTAGAGAGTATGGTATATCTCTTATCACAAAGAAATGTGTGTTTTGTGTTCATGAGGGTAAGCTTCTGAGATATGTGGTGTCAAAAGAAGGTATTACTATTGATCTAGAGAGAGTAAGTGCTATTCTTTCCTTGCCTCTACTAGCACACAAGAAAGGCTTACAAAGCTTCTTGGGTAGGAGTAATTTTGTTAGGAGGTTTATTCTAGATATTGAAGAATTATTAAAACCTCTAACTTCTATGTTGAAAAAGGATATTCCTTTTAGCTGGTCTAAGGATGGGAAGAGGAGTTTTGAGCTTATAAAAGAGGCACTTGCAACTGCTCCTACTTTGTTGAACCTAGATTTATCAAAAGATTTTATTTTGTATGCTTATGGCAGTATCGATAGCATCTCAACTATGTTGGTTCAAGAAAATGAACATGGTTTGGAGCAACCTTTGGCCTTTTTCAGTCAAGGCCTTAAGGATTATGAGGAGAAATATTCTTTTATTGAAAAACATGTTCTTGTTGTTGTTAGAAGTTTGAAAATTTTTAAGCATATGTTTTTTAATAATAGGATTAAGTTGATGGTTTCTCACTCCTCAATTAAAGAGTTTTTGCTCAGAAAAGACTTAAATGTTAAGAGAGTTGGTTGGGTGACTAAGGTGATAGAATTTGATGTTCATATTAAGGTCACCAAGCTAGTCAGAGGTAAGGGACCATGTGAGCATGTTACTAATCACACAAACAATAGTAAAGAGGATGAGGAGAAGGTAGTTTAAGCCTTCCAAGACAAAGAACAAGTAGTTGTTCCTATCCCTCCTACTAGCTGGGTACAAGAAATGACTCATTTCTTGCTGACCGGTGAGTGTCCTCATGGATTGAGTAAGTCAAGGAGAAAGTATTATAGACTTTAGTACATTCCCTTTGTACTCTTGAATGGTTTTTTATTTAGAAAGGATTTTCATGGTGTATTATTGAGATGTATAGATGTTGATCAAGTTGATAAGGTATTGCATGAGTTTCATGAAGTGTCAATAGGAGGACACTTTTCAGCAATAGCTACAACTCTAAAAGTTATGAAAGGAGGCTATTATTGCCCTAATTTGTTCAGAAATGCAAATTCCTGGGTTAGAAAGTGTAAAGAATGTGCCATATTTGCATGAAAAGAGAGCTTGGCAGCACTGCCATTGCAACCTATTTGGGTAGAACAACCCTTTATGAAGTGGGGTTTGGATTTCATTAGAGTCATAAATCCACCTTCAAGTGCTGGTCACAAGTGGGTGCTCATAGCCATTGATTATTTTACTAAGTGGACTAAGGTTGTAGCAGTAAAGGAAGCAAATGAGACAACAGTTTTGAATTTTTATGATGAGCTGATAACTAGATTTGGTGTCCCTAAATTTATAGTTTTATATAACACTCTTGCTTTTGTAGGGAGAAGAATATCTGATTGGGCAGTAAAGAATTGTGTTTATCTCAACACCTCATCTAATTATTACCCACAGAGCAATGGACAAGCTAAGTCCACAAATAAGAATCTTCTCAGAATCATCAAAAGGACCATGGAAGGAAATCAACGAGATTGGCACACCAACCTCAAATTAGCCTTATGGGTTGATAGAATCACACCAAAGAGGTCCATTGGAATGTCTCCATACATGCTTGTGTATGGGAAAGAAGCAAGGTTTCCTATTTCACTCAAATTTCCAACCGTTGATCTTGCTAACCAGCTAGATATGATTGATGAAGAGCCTATGACAACAATATTGGCTTAGTTGATTGAGCTAGAGGAAGTTAGAAATAAGACAATAAGGCAAATTTGTTGGCATTTGACATTATAACAAACAATGGGAGATTGTTGGCATTTCAATAAGGATATTGAGAAGGTTGTTGATGATTATGGATATAACTGAATAAGGATGTTTACTATCTTAATATTATTATTTTGTCATTGATGTCAAGAAATTGATTTTCTAATTCAGTATGATGTTGCCATATCTTGAGAAGTATGATTTGAAGAGTATAAAGATATCGGTAAAAGACATAGAAAGAATATGATGAATGAGGGGATGAATAAGGTATTCAATGGGCAACTATTACCGAGTCAGACAATGATGAGATCATGATGTTTAGATTGTTTTAACATCATACATATGTTGTAAATTGTAAGGTTAATACTATACTATGTTACCGAGCAAAGAACCTAGTTGGTAAACCCTAAGGTTATCGCTATCGGTTAATGAAGGCAGAATGTCTACCGAGTGAAGTTTAGTATTTACCAAGTTGTTATCAAGTTGTAACGGAGTTGTAACAGAATACATTAAATGGTTACATGCGTTATTGAATGAAGGAAGCTGATGAGTTGGAACTAATTAAATGATTGGTATGTTGTGCATGAAGTTTGTTAATGAATCTATGGCAAAGGAAAATCAGCATGAAGAACTACAGCTAAGATTGAACCACAATACCCTAGCATAAGTTTCAAGAAATGTATGCAAGTTCCAAGGTAGGGTAAAACATTTTCAGATCAAAGGATGCATTGAACCTGGTCAAAGTTTGAAGATCTGATGGCTATGATTGATTATAAGAAATGTGATCAAGGAGATTAAGTGGTTAGCTAATTATTTATAAATAGGGAACTATTGATAAACAATGTATGTAGGCAAATGTATGCACAGGGATGCTACATAGTAATTACTGAACATAGAAGCTTGAAGACCTGTTTGAATAATAGAGTATAGAAGCCCAGCAGATGGACAAGATTAGTTCCATGTCTAGATTGTATTGAGCAAATAAGAATCTGCTTTAGCATTTTAGATGTGAAGTTGCAGATAGATTTTTATTACTGTTATTTTATGAAAGTGACAAAAAATCTCTTAACCGAGTGGACTTAACAGTCTTATTTGTAAAACCCTCTAACAAGGTGACATTTTGATTGAGTGTTTGAAATCCTTTAACAAGGTCACTTCTAACAAGGTGAAGATCCCAATAGATCTGAGGGAAATCCCTTAACCGGGTCACATCTAGCAATGTGTTTGTAATCTTTAACAGGATTTTCTTTTAACCGAGCATACTCTAGAAGAGTATATTTCTTAGTGGGTCCGAAATCCCACAGTGGTTTTTCCCTATTTGGGTTTCCATGTTAAATCTGGTGTTATGAGGTTTATGATGTTTATATGCTTTTGAGTTTGCATGTTTAGCGGTTTTGGTTATATTACTGAAGTATATGTTACCAAGGTTGAATCTGATGTTTTTATGGAAGATTAAGTTTGTATGATTCACCCCCCCCTCTCATCTTGTAGGCTATTAGATCTGTACTTACATTAAGTATCAAAACTATCAAAATTGAGCATCACCAAGCTCAAATGAATATATATTTTGATAAGAGGGCTTCTCCTAGAGTGTTCAAGGAAGGTGATATTGTCCTGAAATGGGTTGAATTCAAAAGCAAGCCATGAAAGCATACAAAGTTTTATGCTTTTTGGAGTGGGCCTTATATGATTTCTCAGTGCAAGGAGCACAATGCCTTCTAGCTGTCTAAATTGGATGGTGAAGTTCAATCAATCCCAATCAATGGGATTCACCTCAAGCATTTCTTTTGAGGTATGCTAAAAATTTTGTACATATTTTAGTTTTTTTAGTAGTTATAAGTGCTTTGCATAGTAGGTCAGTTTGTAGTTTTGTTTTCCCTAAGTGTATAGTGCATAGTTCAGAAGGAGTATAAGGGTCTTTCTACTGCAATAATCTGTTGCAGTGTTTCAGAAGTGTTTTATTATTTTGTCCTATCCTAATCTGTCAATTCTCATGCCTAATTCATGATAGTAAGGTGTTAATATCACTGCCATAAACCACACACCTGCACTCCATAGATTAGGATAGGTTTTTGAGGGAAAGGAGAGTTTTTGCAGTCATGTGTGATGTGTTGTTTAAGTTTTCCTCAGCCTTAGTGACTCTGTGCCCAATGGAAGGCATAAGGAAGCTGGTTGAAATGTTTATCAAGCAAACATATAGCAAATGTCACTAAAAATGTTACCTATTTTCGTTGCTAGCTCAATCAGGATGCAGGAGATATCAGATCAATGTGTCCCAGAAGGAGAAACAAGTGCTAAGTATGAAAAGAATACATGTTTTTGTCTAACATGTTTTCTTCATGTACAGACATAGGGAAAATAACTTTTGATTCATTGAATGACAACATGTGGGGTAAAATGTGGCTCCCATGAGGGTTGAGCCGACCATGTTGATAGAAATGGGTGTTTCTTTGTAGTTTCTTTAATTTTTTCCTTATCGGCATGACCTACCCTTATCGGCAAGACTTACTCGAAAGACCCAAAGAGTAGTATGGAGCGCAAAATGTTATCATTGGGTTATCAGAATGAACTATATTATGTAATCTAGATCACCCGTTAGAAATTGCAAAGCGGTGCACAAAGTCATCAACTATCGGAGGAAGTGTTTTCATCTTATCCCAATGACCCACTAGAAAAGGCTAAGGTGAACCTTTTATCCCACATTGGCCGCAGAGGAGCATTTCAATATTTATGTGCAAGATCGTGTATATCTTAAGTGTCAAAGCTTACAGGCTTTTAACAAGAAGTTCAGTGTTCATGGGCCTCCCGTGTGCGCACACATCTCAAATTGGTTAAATTTTATAGTAAAAGGGCAAATTAATAGGTGAGAAGGTTGCAAAGGATCTCATGGCCATTGCTATACCACAAGATGAAAGTGCTCGACTGTGAACAGTCATGACTTGGCAACTGATGAGTTGGCAAGCTAGGTGGTGCTAAGGTAATCACTTAGCAAGTCATGAGGTGCTATGGTGACACGCAGGTTATGAGGGGACAAATAAGTGGTGGACACGTGATGGGACCATGGCATAGAATGTAGCCACTCAGAGTGGCTAAGGGTCGAGAACATTAACAAAGATCAATGGTGATCAAGAAATATCTGACAGTTGTCGCTATGTCACAATGAAAACATGCACATTGAGTTATCATAGTGACTTGGTGACTGATGACGTGGCCGAAAGAATGAGATCCGACAGAGCAGGACGTGTGGCAACCTAGCAGACAGGTGGTTACTAGGTAGATCTCATGAGCCAATCAGAGGGTGACACACATTGACACATGACACAAGACAAAAGATCAGTTGGGGTTAAAGGTCGACCAAGTTGAAGAAAGATCAATAGTGATGCAAGAGATCTGACGGTGGTCACTATGTCGCTATAGAAAGAAGCTCGCCAGTTATCATAGT
Source organism: Cryptomeria japonica (assembly GCF_030272615.1). Classification (NCBI taxonomy): domain Eukaryota; kingdom Viridiplantae; phylum Streptophyta; class Pinopsida; order Cupressales; family Cupressaceae; genus Cryptomeria; species Cryptomeria japonica. Next base: position 583,912,666 of record NC_081413.1, read on the forward strand.
GACTTGGCGACAAAGCACATGTGAAAAAGAGAGAGCTTCTTAGAAAGTTAAAGCTTGAGCAGTTTGATGGTAGATCAATGACCATCACTATACCGCATGATGAAGATGCTCGTTGGTTATCTCATGTGACTTGGTGACTGGCAAGGTGGTAGTTGAGGTGGCCATCTAGGTGGGCTCAAAATGAGTGAGGATGAACCACGTGGTAGAGAGAAGATGAAGAAGCAATTCAGGCCAAGTCTAGATGGCAGACAAAGTGGACTCGCGAGCAAATCAAAGGTTGACACGTGGAAAATGTTTGCAGATGAGCAGATCAACTTGGAATTTGAACTTAAACTTGGTTCAATGATTTAAAATGGTTCAATTGTTCAAAATAGTTTGATAGATAATGATTCAAAGAACTTCAATGGCTCAATGATGGTTCAACCGGCTCAAGGGTTCAACCGGTTCAATGGTTCAAAGGCAAATGAACAAGCAAGTAGTGTAGTAAGTCATCGGTTATCAGGAGGATCTATTCCAATGTTATCTTGATAACCCAATGAAAAAGTGCGGAGTAATGGAAAACACATGAGGTAATGCAGGATGCATCAGAACATCAAGTAACTCAATCCAATGTTGTTCCAAAGAGTCGAAAGAGGATAGAAAGTTAGTGCAAGAAAGAATGTTGTTGGGAGTGTGCCCTTGATTATCGACACGACTATTCTTATGATAGGATGATAATCTGATAAGACGGTACATGATCCAAAATAATGACATCCAACATAATCACTAGAAAGCAGGACCAAGTCTAGTAGCATCCAGGTGGAATCAGTGCAAAAGGGAGTTTTTCTTTCAGTCACAACCCTGATTTGGTGCATAAATGTCAACAAGAATTTTGAGAGCCTTTTTTTCTTTTTTTTGAATTTTTGAAAGTTTAGTATAAGGGGCTTGGCAGATTCGGAGTTTGGGAGTTCTGGGTCGGATCTCTGTGGCAGCAAATATTCACACTTTTGTAACTCGTTCCTTATGAGCATTGCTCAGACTTTGTCATAGAAACTCCTTTTCAATAAAAAGCGAGTTCCTTCTCTTGTATCTGAGTTTTGAATATTGTTGTGAATACATTTTGGATGAAATAGTTGTGATTATTATTCAAGTAATCCTTTATTTTATCTATTTTACTTCAATGTTCAATTCATGTTGTAGAATGCTATAGTGTAGGCCTATCATTGTGTATGTTATTTTGTCATGTGAAGATTGTTAGAAACATTGTATGTTATCCTTTTATGTACAATAGAAAGCTATCCTTTCATAAGAATCATTTTTGCAAGTATGCATTAGGGAGATGTGAGAATTTTATTTTCATTATTGGATCATTGTGAGTTCATTATCATAGCAAGTCATTTTTTCAGTAATTGGTGCATCACCTATTTGTTCATTTTCATTTTCATAATCATCCCTCCATCCCTTTTCCAAATTAAGTTTTTGTCATTAGGTTTCTTAGGATATCTGAAGGGAGCCAACACATAATCTGGAGGTCTACTCTTGCTATAGGATACCCACAGCCTGAGAGTAGTCTCATGTTGCACGGGATTGCAAGAAACTCAAGCTTGCCTCAAGTGCAAATCCACGTGACAACAGTTCTATCTATGTAGGCTTTCAATGCTTTATCTATTTTATAATCTAATGTAAAGGGTTTCGAGGGCCCTTTAAAAACTTCTTTTCCCTTAATCAAAAACTTTTAACAATTTTTTATTAGACAATAAAAATAGAATAATGTATAAGATAAAATATTTTTGTAGTGTATATGGAGAATATATCTTGTAAATAATGAGTGAACTATCTTCTAAAATTCTATTATGATTTAAATATTTTTGTTTTCATTATACAAATTAATTTAAAGAATTATTATAGACAAGAAAACACATTTTATGATCTTTTGACTTGATGGTAATCATCTAATCTATAATAATTATTTTTCATTAAAAGAAGTGGGGAAGGGTCCCAGCCCATTACAAAACAAAACACAAACCATCAAAACTAGAATGGAGCCAAACTAGTCACACAAAAAAAGACATAGGTGAATGAACAAAGCAACAACATATCTGAAGCCAATTGAAAACATTCTAATTTCAATAAGAGCCTTGCAATTGCTTATCTAATATCCAATTATAGAATGTGGAGACTTATTAGTGGATTTCTTCTTGCATTGACCAAATATCATGGTATATCCATCATTATAATTAGAAGTGTATACACTCAAAAATTGGCTATGAAAAATTAAATAAATATGTATTATTTATTTAATGTTAATTTCCTCTATTAAATAATTAAGTTGACAAGTTTAATTATTTGATTCAGTTTAATATTAATTCTTCTAATAAATAATTAATTTGAAAAGATTAATTTATTTAATTCAGTTTAATTCTTATCCTTCTATTAATTAATTAAATTGAAACATTTTATTTATTAATTGAGTACCCCTTTCTTCTAAATCAATTCAATTAAATATTTAAATATTTAACCGTTCCCTATCTAATTCTTCTATAGTCTCATCAATTAAATAATTTAATAATTATTTAAATCATTAAATCCACCTTACTTCATCTCCACATCACTCAACCTTTCCAACTCACATTTTGTGTGGCTAAATAAATTATTAGCTCAATTATTAATTAGCCATATTAATTCTAACCTCATTTCCTTCTTTTGAGAATGTGTACGTACACTCATCCTCAACTTGGATATATCCTCTTCAACAACTCCTACATCTTTGAGAGAAGTTTATCCACATCATCCTAGTCAACCTCCACTTGTCCTCATATCCCTAAATCTTCTCCAACCATCCTATATTCTCTGAAGTATTCACCCTCAATCAAGGTGATCCTTCTGACACTTGGGTTCTCCTTTCACCTTTTCCTCCATCTTGCAGGTGTAGGAGGAACATCTTCCTCCTTTATCTCTCATAGATCAACCAATATTTTCATACTCATCCAATCTACATGATTTAACCTCAACCGTTGATCTCTGCCACGTGAGATTTTGCACATAAAAAATCTATAAAAAGAGTGATTTTCTAGCATTTTGGGACTAAAAGTTATCTTGCAGTAGTCATTTTGAGTATCCAATCATTTTAGGACTCTTTTTATTATCTTGCATCATATCATAAATCCTTTTAGCTTGCATATCCAACTATCAATTATCTATCCATTCCACATTTAGCATCTTGGAAGCCACACTGTGCATGTCTTAGAGCAATCATCTACAACTAAGAACAATGTGGATATGACACAATGAGACAAGGGGGTAAAGGTATAATCTTTATATTTTCATGTTTTTTTCCTTTGCTTTGTTTGATTGGTTGATATTTGGAGTTTTCCTATAGCTTTCATTATCAATATTTATTGAAAAACTAATAAGTTGCAGGCTTATTCTGAAGATTAATTCCAAGTTGATACATTTTTGGCGCCCACCATGGGGCCTTAGGCCTCATTTTCTATCTTTTTTTCTTTCATTCTCGTATGTTTCATAATTTTGATGGAATAGCACATTTACTCATATTTTAATGTGTTTGAAACCCGTTTTAGTGCATTTGTAGTATTTGGTAATGCATTTACATGTTAAATTAGCACATATGTAGTTTATAATTGCCCATTTGTCAGTTTTAGCTATGCATCATGTTTTATAGCATATGTAACACAGTCTAGCACATTTGCATCTTAGGGTAGCACATTTGTTAATTTAGATAGTGTGTTTGCAGTCAGTTTTAGTTCATTTGTAGTTTTAGCACATTTGTTTTGGCAATTAGCAAAAAATTTCAAAACAGGTCATTATCTAACACTTGCAGTTTTTTGATCATCGAAGACCAAATCTTTATAACTGTTAAATTGTGCTCTTGCAGATTGTTTTTCATGTTTTTCTCACATTTAGTTAACTAGGGGTTTTGTAATTTACCATCTTTTGCTTCACCTAGTTTAACTAAGAATGTCAATTAACAACATGCAACATACATCTTTGTGTCTTCTTTAAAATAGTTGCACATAGATTTAATTAGGAGGAAAATCAATCTTTTGTTTACTGTGTTTGAACAAAATGGTAGGATACTATGCTCTCACCTTAATTAGGTGATCAGAAAACTAGACCCACTTTCTAGAATGTTTAACCTTTAAAGGGCCTACCTCCCAAGTAGCCCTTAAGGCTTGGTGAGAGGGGATGACCCAAGGGGAAATGGGCTAAAGCCAAGCTCTTCTGATCCACTATAAATAAATTATATTTCTAACGAAAGTTACAAGAAATGAGTGTTTATTAGTCCATACCAATGTTATGGCTCCCCATAAACCCTGTAGAGCACAACCTTTATAGGTTGGGAGGCCTTCCTTAATGGAGCATAACACACCACATGTATGGCCACTCAACCAGATGCCTTGACTAAAAACTCTTTTGTGTAGAAGCCCAAATCCTTCTAGTTGTTGGTGCAGGAGGTCAGACCTCTTAAGCGGCTCACACACATACGGTTTTTAGTAGAGATACAAAGTTTACCATGGGGAGTTTTAATGGAAACTGGTGCTTGGCTGCCCCGGAGAAGTGGGTGCCGAGGTTGGAGCCGATGGGGTCAAGCATATAAGTATCGGCTTTGAATAGTGTAGCCTCGAGAAAACCCACGTGATATTCAAAAACTATTGTCCTTACCTACCATAGGAATTGTACTTTCTTGTGCATTTTTTTTTTGCAACATTGTGTCTATTGTGTTTGCATTGCGTTTTCAAAATCAAAGTAGAAAAATAATCATCCTAGTGAAAATCTCAAAACTTGCTAAAAAACAACTGAGTCATGCATTCATAGTGCAGAGTTGCGCTTTTATAGATTTTCACAGTGCATTTGCATAACAGAACAACACATTTAACATGCAGTTTAGCACATATACACTATCTAATAGCGCATTCGCATCATAAAACAATGCATTTGCAACACAAAATAGCATTTTTGAAGCACAGAACAATACATTTGCACAACAATGCAACATATTTGTCATATTTGACAATACATTTATGCATTTTAGTAGTGCATTTGTTTTAGTGCATCCACAATAGAGGGCACTTCCCTTATCAACTCAATTTTTTGAAAACATTTCTCAATACCCATTTTCAAGAAGACTCAATTTCAATTATCACGGATATCAAAATTGGTCAAACAAATAGGTTTCTTGAATGATTCTTGCAAAAAAATAGATTACACCTAAGGTTATCACAAGTATTCATCTTTAAAAAGTCTTAGATCCAACATCTCAAGTGCACAAAATACTTTTTCTTGATAAATTTGTTCTTTCAAACAAAGTTTCTCAACAAGATACATCATCCTTCATCATGAAACTTTAAGATCAAATTAACCTTGTTCATTGTCTTGGATATATCATTCCACCTTTAATTTGGTATTATCAAAATTTCATAAGACTTATACTCACTTTGGGATCAAAAACTTGTTAACTATTACATGCTTGTATGACCATTTCATATCGTCTCAAGAAGAGGAAACTTAGTTATAAGGCACTCTTGAAAAAGAGAAGGTTTCTATACATAAACCATAAAATTTTATTGAAGCATCGCATATTCCTACACCATTTTCATGACTTTCTACGTGGTAGTGGAATGGATTTTGATGAAGAAACCTTACAAGCATGTAATTTTAAATAAAGAGACACTTTATCTCAATGTACCAATAGAGGTGGTAGAATCAACTTAGCTTATTTGCCTATATAATTGATCACCTATTTAGTTGCATCAAAAAAATTTAAACTTGGGAAGTTTCAAATCAATCATATCTCAGTTTGGAATAGAGCTCAACACTAGCAATTGAGAAGACAACACAAACAAATAGAAGAAGAAAATTTAATGTTTCATCAATTTGGATACATAGATGTCGATGAAGAAGAAGTCAATAATACCATTAGAGACCTTGAACAAGATTCTAGATTTGACAAGTTAGTGGAAAAAATATTGGAAAAATAAAAGCAAAGAATTTTTCTAATGTTGACAAATTCAGGGGAAAAATTACCACAAGGTTTTAACATGGAAAGTTTGAAACAACATGGTAAAACAAGTCATAATCCAAAAACTGATGACCACAATGAAGATGAATTGAATCGAGTAAACCGTGAAGAAATAAGAGGAGATAGTGAAGAAACAAGAAGAGATAGCAAAGAAACAAGAGGAGATAGAACAAGAAGAGACCAAGATGGTACAAGGAACCAAGATGAAACAAGAAGGGAGCGTGGTGATAGAAGAACTTATGAGGATGCAAGGAGAACCCATGTTGATAATCCTTTTTTGACTCTCACTAAACAAATGCAAACTTTGCAACAACAAACATATGATATGTAGAATGGAACAAGTTCCAAGAAATATTCATTTGAGAGAATCTTTCCATATCCTTTTGATAGGAGTTTAAATATGATACCATTCCCACAACATTTTGAAATTCCCATATATGATAAATGTGATGGGAAATCTGATCCTCAATATCATATCAGATAATTTTGCACTATGAGTAAGGAATTTGCACATTAAGAAACCTATCTAATGCATCTATTTCCTAGATGTTTAAGTGGGCAATCAATGGAATGGTTCTCCAAATCGCTATCTGGGATTAATTCTTTTGAAGAACTTATGAACAGATTTATCTCCCAATACTCCTACAACATAGAAAATGAGATAACAATGCTAGACCTATGCAACATCAAACAAAAGAATCGTGAAACTTTCATGGTCTTTCGACAATGATGGAGACGATTGTTTACTAGGTACACTAGAGATGTATTAGATCAAGAGAAAATGGACGTCTTCATTGACAGTCTTACCAGTGAGATGAGTTATAGACTCGAGTTACAATGTCCTCCCAGTTTTACAAAAATGATTGAAAATTGTTTAAAGATAGAAGACGCTATGGTCAAGAAAGGAGAGTTGAAACTCAACAACAACAACAATGATGGTAACAACAACAATGGCAATAATAGCAACAACAATAAACCAAAATTTTGAACGAATAACAAAAATGTTGCCAATGAGGGAGTATCTGATAATAATGATGCTAAAACACAACAACCCATTTTAAATCTTTCAAGTCGAGAACCAGTAAACAATCAAGAGAATACTAAACCAAATTCCTTTTATTCTAACCCCCGCATAAAATTTATGAATATTGGGGAACCATTGGAATTAGCTCTAAAAATGCTTGTTGCAAACAATTTAATCACATTACTAGAAGCAAGATATTTGGAGCCTAAATTCAAACCAAGTTGGTGGAATAAAAACCATTTTTGTGATTTTAATAGAAACAAAGGAAACCAAATGAATGATTGTCAAAGACTAAAACATATCATTCAGGGCTTGATTGATAATGAAATTATCACAGTGGATGGTCATAAAAAAAATGAATTACACTTGGCGTTCAAAACTCCACTCCCCAATTATGAGAAGGGTGGACCATCCAATCCACTAGATGACAAGGGAAAAGAAAAAGTAAAGTATACCTACACATATGACAATGTAGTGAATGTCATAATTGTTAAAGACAAAGCATCTATAGAACCAGTGAATGCAAATACTCGAAGTAAGGCAAAGATAACATTTTTGGGTATAACAAATGATATAACATCAACTTGAAGAAAGTATAACTTAGTGGATCAATTACAAAAAATACCCACACAAATATCAACCCTTGGAGCTCCTTAAGATCTCACCAATGCATAAGGAAATATTGGAAAATCCTCTAGTAGAAACAATGGTCTCTAAGGACTTGAATGTTAATAAATTTCAAAATATGGTGGGACATTTGTAGCCCCTAATTGCTTATCATTCATAGAAAATGATGACATATCATTACATCCTCATATTCCTCTCCTACATATTGAAATCACTATTCATACAACCCACATCAAATGTGTTCTTATAGATGGAGGAGCCGGCTTAAATATTTGTGCATTGAGTTCGATAAAAGCTTTGAGATATTCAAAAAATGCAGTGGATCCTAAAACAAAATATAACAGTCAAGGCCTATGATGAAGAAGAATGCTCTTCTAGGGGAACAATGGTTTTACTACTCAAAGTAGGACCTGTTGAGAGAGATACAGTTTGTCAAGTTTTGGACTTGAATTTATCTTACAACATTATTTTGGGCAGATCATGGATTCATGATATGAAAGCATTTCCTTCAACATATCATAAATAATTCAAATTTCTTCATAATGGACAAGAAATAATCATATCAGGAGATTCCAGTCAGTATTGCAGCAATTTGAAACAAAGCTCAAGATGCACAAGTTCCTCATAGCCAAGAAGCATTATCTCCTACCAAAGCATCTCAAGAGACATCATTCACATTCAATTTGGAAAGTTTTGAGAAAAAGATAAAACTAAATTATGTAGGAATGGGAAAGTATTCTTTGTAATTTTTCCCAATTTCTCCAAAATCATATGGAAAACCAAAAAATGCAAAAATGCAAATCCAACAAGAACCTATTAAAATATTTAATGAAAAATCTGTCAAAGATGGAACATTATCTGAAGAAATTGAAGAAAAGGATATCCTTGATTGGCTATAAAAAGATGAAGAATAAATCTGAGCAACAAATTTAGATATCATTATCCCCACAAAACATTATGGCAATGGATTTAGGATAATGCAGAGAATGGGATACCATGGAAAAGGCCCTATTGTCAAGCGTCAAGAAGGCATTATAAAACCAATCACACCTCACTCTCAACATGTTAAAGATAAATATGGACCTGGGTATGATCACCATACTCAACCTATACAAAAATGAGATCATCATCAAAATTCCCAATGGAAAAGAAAAGTAGCATACAAAAAAGAATCATGGAAAGAAGTGATACATCAAATAGCTAAAAAGACAAATAGAGAACAAAAAGAAGATGAATATGAGAAACAACAATAACTTTCCATTCAAAGAGAGGAGGCTTCCTATAAATAGATGCATCAAGGGAAAGCAAGTACAGAACCTGATCAAGCCAATATAGAATCAATAGTTGAAGAAGCAGTTATAAAACAAAGGGAAGAAGAACATGAGAAACATAAAGAATAAATTGCCATTCAAAGGGAGGAGTTTGTTTATAAAAAAAGTTCAAAGAGTGCAAGCAAGTGCAGAACTTGAATCAAAACAAGCGACAAAACTTGTATCAATTATCAGCAAACTCTTATCACCATATAATATCCCTGTTAGATATAGTGGTGTAGTCCAAGAAACTGATTCTGAAACATACTCAAATGAGTATGAGTAGGATCTAATCTCACCATCTAATGAAGATACAACAGGATTAATGAATAAGAAATCTATTACAAAATATGAGACACCTTCCAAGAAACATAAAGAAGAGCTTGATAGTAGGCAAGAAGAAATCAGAATCCAAAGAAAAGAAGCATATGTTAAAAAATAAGAGGAAGAAAATAAGAGAAAACAAAAAGTCTGAATCCAAAAGATAGAAATGGTCACTACTCAAGAGTCAGAAGAACAAAAGGACATGAGATCTCCATCAGTCTCTAGTAATCAAGAAGAAAAACCTAGTAGAACCATAGAAGAATTGATAGAAAGACAAGAAGGAGAAATAATAAGTCTAGAGGAAGCAGAGTCTGAAAGAAGATAGGAAATGGAAAGAAAAGAAGCAGAAGCTACTCAAATATGTCAAATACAAACAAGCAATGAAACGTATTCAAATGTTGAAATAGCTTCTAAAAAGGTGTATTATCCAAAAGATATACAAGTTGATATGATCCATTCATTTGAGGGACAAACATTAGCAAATAGACCACTTGAGGGTGAATCACAATTTACTCATTTTAACTTTGCAAGAGCTAATTGGAAAGTGATCAAGAGAGTATATCCTGAAGAGAGTGAAATCCTTAACTCAACTAATACACTTGAAAATTTTGACAATTATGTTATGATGATTGAAAACACAAAAATTGATCAAGATTGTGATTTACCCTTAATCCACCCAAAACTCATTAACTGGGAAAATGATGAAATCCCTGAACTTGATACCTTTCCAAATGACCATGCCATATCCATATACCTTAATGTTGTTGAACCTATAATACCAAAGAGAGATTCCACCAATGAATCAAATAACGCTTCTTGTAGTCAAGAGGGTGCCAACTATTCTAGTCGCAAAAGTGAAATAATAAAACAAAGAAGAAGATATAATGTTGAAAACCATTTAATGGCAACATTATATCAATCAAAAGATAAAATAAATGATGTATCTAATGGTGAAAACCTCCTTGAGGTGCCACAAGATGGAAGATTTGACAGTCTACAAACATATTTTCAAGAGAGATCAACTATTCTGATAGAACCCACATAGGTAGTTAATATTGGTACTACATAGAGTCCTAATATTCTTCATCCTGCAATACCTTTATTAGAACAAGAAAGAGAGGACTTTACTATGCTCTTCAAGAAAAGTCAAATCAATTTTCCCTGGTCATACACTGATATGCTAGGACTTGATCTAGATCTCATTATGTATCATCTCAATGTTGCTCCAGGAGCCAAACTAGTTAAATAGAAACTTAGAAAGATGCATCCTCATATTTCTCTTCTAGTCAAAGTAGAATTGAAGAAACTATTGGATGTAGGGTTCATAAGACCAGTCACATATCTAGAATGGGAGTCAACTATTGTGCCTGTATCAAAGCTAGGCAAAAGTATCAGAGTGTGCACAAATTTCAGGGACCTGAATAAAGCATGTCCAAAGGATGACTTTCCATTATCCAACATTGATATCACTGTAGATCTATCTGTAGGACATGAAATGTTCTCCTTAATAGATGGTTTCTCAGGGTATAACCAAATCAAGATCGCTCTCGAAGATCAAGAGAAAACAACTTTTACATGCCCTCGGAGTACTTTCTAATAGAACATTATGTCATTTGGGCTCAAGAATGATGAAGCTACATATCAAAGAGATATGACAACCATTTTTCATGATATGATGCATACTTTCATGGAGAATTATGTGGATGATATACTGGAAAAATCAGATACAAGAGAAGAGCACTTGGAAATATTAGACAAGATCTTTGATATACTAGAACAATACAAATTGAGGCTGAATCCAAAGAAGTGTTCTTTTAGAGTGAAATCAAGTAAACTCATAGCTTATATCATATTAGCTTGTGGAATAGAAGTGGATCTAGAGAAAGTAAAAGCTATCATGGAGATGGAATCCCAAAAAAATATTAGTCAATTATGTTCTCTACAAGGGATACTGCAATCAATAGGAGGTTTATATCTTAGTTAGCTGATCGATGTCACCCTTTTACTCACTTGTTACACAAAAATGTTTCATTCAGATGTGATGACAAATGTGAGGAAGCTTTTACACAAATCAAATAATATATAGTAAATCCACCCATGCTAGCAACACCAATCAAAGGAAAACCATTGTCACTATACATCTCTGCAATAGATGTATCATTAGGGGCTCTTTTGGCACAACATGACACCAAAGAAAAGGAAAGAGCAATATATTTTATCAATAGAATCTTGGCTAGTTATGAGTTGAACTATATATTAGTGGAAAAGACATGTCTAGCAATGGTATTTGCAACTCAAAAATTGCGACATTATATGCTTTCCCATTTTTATTAAGTTAATTGCAAATATTGATCCATTAAAGTATTTACTTAGTAAGGCAACATTAACTAGTCGATTGGGTAAATGGTTCATGATATTAAGTGAATTTGATATTGATTATGTTGATTGGGAAGCCATAAAAGGACAAGTAATTGAATATCAACTAGTTGAAATACCCCTGCATGATGATGCACCTTTACACATTGACTTCCTTGATGTAGATGTTCTTACTATCAACACGAAGGCTTGTGAGTTATTCTTTGATGGCCCCTAGATACAACATGGATCATATGCAGGAAGCTTATTCATAACACCTCATGGTCACACCATTCCTAAATCATATAGACTGCACTTCCCATGTACAAACAATATTGCAAAGTATGAGGTGCTAGTCATTGGGATCAAAATGGCTATTGAATGGATTATCAAGGAGTTACATGTCTATGGAGATTCACAACTAATAATCCATCATATCAATGATGAATATCAATCCAAGGATGATAAAATGATGCCCTATAAGAAGTTTGTCAAAGATTTCAAAGAACATTCTACTAAAATTACATTTACTCAAATTCCAAGAAATGAGAATAAAGTAGCGCTTTCCATGGCTACAATAGGATTTTTTTTGCAAAACAAAGAAAATAAAGAGCATTATGAGTTACTAGTGGAAGAAATATTTTATCCTACCATTGATGCCCCAAATACCCAAATCTTCCGCAACATATTTAGAACCGATGCCTCCCTAAATGACTAAACCTATCTGTACCTAAAAGATAATATCCTTCGTCCAAATTTATCCCAAAATGAGAAGCAAAAATTTATCCATCAATCAGCCCGTTATACCACTATTGTTGATACCCTATATAGGTGAGGTTTGGATGGAACTCTTTCAAGATGTCTCTACTGTGAAGAATCTAAAAAAGCTCTAAACAAAGTCCATGAAGCTAGTTGTGGCACATACTCAAGTGGTCTTATGTTGGCCAAGAAACTCATTTGATAGGGGTATATTGGCTTACTATGGAAAGAGATTCTTTCACATATGTTATGAAGTGTAAACAATGTTATATTCATAGGAATCTCATTCTATGCAAGAACTGCATCGACCTCTAGCAGGATCATGTCCATTCTCCCAATGGGGATTAGATCTAGTGAGAAAGATAAGTCCTTCATTTTCAAATAGACACAAATTTATTTTGACTACAACTAAATACTTCACTAAATGGATTGAAGCAATGTCCTTGACAATAGTGATAGTAAAACAAATTTCATCATTTAACCTGAATTACATAATCTGTCGCTATGGTATTCCTATGACCATTATCACTGATAATGGGAGACCTTTAAAAAACCAAGATCCAAAATAGGTTCTCAACACCATATTATCCACAAGGAAATTGTCAAGCCGAGACATCAAATAAAACAATCCTCAAGATTATGAAGAAGACAATCAATGAGGCTAGTAGGGACTGGAACATTCAGTTGAACCCTACTCTATGGGCATATCACACTAGCATCCATACACCAATGAGGGAAACTCCGTATTTCCTTGTGTATGGATCAAAAGAAATCTTACCAGTTGAAGTAGAGATTCCTTCTCTATGAGTGTCATTGAAAGGACTTATCCTAGAAGAAGAACAAATAATCTCTAGGCTACAAAAATTAGATTTGATACAAGAACATCGCAAAAAATGATTTAGATCATTTAAAGGCATATCAACAAAAAATGGAAAGAAGCTACAATCACAAGGTCAAGCCTAGGCAATTTAAGACAGGAGATCTAGTTATCAAAGAAAATCCACGCAACTAGAAGGATAGAGAGAAAAAGGGTAAATTTGAGCCAAACTAGTTTAGTCCTTTTGTTGTGGTTGCAGCATATGGATTAGGAGCATATAGATTGTCTATGTTAGAGGGTGAATGTTTCCATGAACCTATCAACACAATGAATCTCAAGAAGTTCTATGCTCAATAAATATCAGCAAAATACCATAAAAAGTATAAAAGCAGCAAAATCCAAAAAAAAAAATGTACAAAAGAGAAAATCTACACTATCTAATAGTTGGCCCTTCTATCTATGATTTTACCTGTTTCTTTCGCATCCATTTGACCTAAGCCATCAGCAAAAATCCGTAGCTCACAAAGCTCATCAAATGAGGACATACTTAACATAGTCACTATCCTTTCTTATCTGAATAGTTATCTGTATCTTATCCCACCATCATTTTGGTCATCATTGTACATCCATAATAAAGTTTGTTTCTAGCTGGGGGCAAAATTAAAAACTTAGCTAGGGGAAACATTGAAATTTAGAAAATCTAAAAGCATCGAAAAACTTAGAAAAACCAAAAATAATAGGATTGTGAAACAAATGACAAGTTGTAAGGCACCAAGGTTTAAACAGAATTGAGACATATCCAACAAAGTGAATCGTGAAACTCAGAATTTAGCGATTTAACAAGAAAGTAACAATGCATATTGACAATCATTAATCGAGATGATTGTGTCCATTTGACTAAGGGAACACACATGTGACATGCATAATTCAATGTTTGTCTTGACTTTTGCTAATCATGTACCTTATGTAACTCAATGACATTCAAGACTAGAGGGGCTATGATGGGACATGATTATTTTTCTTTATTTGTTGCTTGTGGCTTATCTCTTAGTAATGTATATACTTTTCTAATGACATGATTTGCAAAAGATCATTGAGGATGTACCGAGTCATATATGAAAGGGGATAGTCCTTGTCTGTTATGCAAGAAATACCCAGGTCATCTTGTTTCCTTGTACCTAGATGCTTGTATTAACTTGCTATATCAAAATCTATGTAAGAAGTACTCAGGTCATCTTGAATCCTTATATAAAGATGCTTGTATTTTCTTAAAATATTTTAAAAGCTCAATGATGAATTTAATCATTGTTCCAAAAACACTGAAAAGATGGAAATATCATTTAGGTCTCTGCATTTCCATTGCATTTTCATTTGCATTATAAGCATTCATCAACATTGAGGATCAATGGTTGAAATAATGATTGAGTATACTTGGACAAACAAAAATATTTACATTTGTATTTAATCCATTAGGTTCATTTCATTCATTTAAAATTCATTTGCATCTCATTATTAATTGCATTAGGTGCATTTCATTAGATCATCAATCATGGTAAAATGCACTAGTTTTATTTCATTCATTTAGGTTCATTTGCATTTTAATTAAGGTGCATTTGTAAAATTTCATCATATCATCATTATAAATATTTAGTATCATTTTAATTATTTTATAAATACTGTTTACATTCAAATCAAAACCATTTCATCTATACACAATATTTATCTCATCATATATATTCAAATGAGGATAGTAAATATTAAGAATGAGATTGGCAATTGTTCGATTTATCATTTAATAATGTGAGGAGAATTTATACAAAGGAGCTTATGTGGTTGTGATAACCATAATAGTTGTAATAACTACATTGACTATTCATATCAAATGGTTATACAATGTAATATATGCCAACATTTCCCCCCTTATTACATTGATCCTGAAAATATTAAATTCACCTTGCCCTAGGGACCCCCTTTAAGGCTTACCGAACAAAACATGTTGATTACATAATATGAATATACATTTTTAGAAGATCTTATCCTAAAGGAGAAAATCCTAAACCAAGTGTGGCTCCATCAAACAATCCCTAAGAGATAAGGAAGGTCTCTATCATTGTCTAGTGACCATGAAAGTGTATTATTCTCAATCATATACTCTAAAGATCATGGGACAACAATCAATATTGAGCTCAACACCAAATCCCAAACTTGTCTCCAAAACTTAACCTTCACAATACATGTATTGTTCAAATCTGTTAGCATCAACAAAGAAAACTTAAAAGGAAAGTATAAACCAAAAATGCTTCTCATACAGAGTACATCTCAAAGTGAATTCCTCCATCCTCTGATGTCTCCGGCTAGGAAAAATTATATTCCTATCAACTAAACCTAAGTTAATATGATCTGAATTATGTGTCCCAATTGAAAGAGTTTCAACAATCCTCAACATCTCAATAACATATTTTGGTGTTACATCCTTATAACAATTGTATGGACATCCTTCTAGGCACTTTGTGCAATCAACAATGATAATCATCAAAACATTCACAAAACATCCTATACACTACATTTCACCTACTCAAAATATACCGTCTTTTGTTAACTCATTTTTCGTTACAACAAGGTACTTCAAAAGTGCTCTCTCACTATCACATGATCCCTAAGTCATAAAGGGTTCGTACCATAAACTAGAAGATAATATTTACCAATTTTTTTCTCTATTAAACATGAATAAAATGTGGCAACTTCATGAACACAATTTGGGGCGGTCACAAGGACCTCGTCTATCTTCATATCTAAAATCAATTTATCTGAGGCATTTTTCAAAATAGTTGTTGTGTCATTTTGAAGATCACAGACAAACAGGATGCGAAGGGGCAAGAGCACACAGAGAAGTAATGCTGTTACTATTGATCTCAACTTAATGATCAATCCACAAATGCTGTTTAGTATCCTTGCTCAAAGTTATCAGCTATAAAAAGTCACCATGTGAATGGAAAACATTCAAGGATTTCTTTCCTCTTGTTCTTGAAAGCCCTCCTATCTCTGTGCATAGATTCTCGTATCTGCCTAGAGACCTCCTTTATTTAAAAAGAAACAACACTGCGATTTACAGCAATCACAAATTCTCATTGGAATCGTTCAATAGGCTGCAGACTTGCTTAAGTCATTGCAGATTTTTAATGCAGATTTTTATCCTTGTCTTCTATGCGATCAATAGGTACTCCAATACGCTAGTGTGGTTCTGAGATCCTCAATATAGGATGCTAATTATAGCAGATTAAATGCCTTATAAAATTTATTATCGCTTAACATGTCTACAGTTTCTTTTTCACCCATATACATAAGTCCATTTCTCTCCACTATTATTCAATGCAATAAAATAAATCAGTAAACCAACACCTTTGTAAAAGCTTCTATGGAGCTCTGTTAAATCTTGTAGATCATCTATGCAACAAACAGAACTTTAAGAAAAAAAAACTCTTACTCATGCTAAGGGCTACAAAAGAAGACACTACCCACTATTTTTACCAGACGTTGCTTGATCAGACCCCTGCAACTAGACGTTTCCTAATAAGGGCGATCAGATCCAAAAAGGTCAGTGCACTCTTCACATTCTAAGTCCAACAGACTCCTTCCATTTTGCCACCAAAATCTTTGGCTCTTCATCTTCTGTTTGTAAAGCTCTTTAAGAGCTGTTTGAATATCATTTGTGATGTGTACTCTGAAACTGCTTGGCTGTGTATGTACAAACCAGAATTGGTTATCAATAAATTGATTCCCCTTCTTTAAGTGTGGACATAGGCAACCTGCCAAACCACAATAAATTGTGTCTCATTTGTCTTTATCTATGAATTCATTGTTCAATTTTCTGCTCTTCTAATTCGCTTTTAAATCCTAACAATTGGTATCAAAGCGAAGTTAGATCGCTGTTAAGATTTCAGTGGTTGAAATTCTGGAATCACAGAAGAAGCGAAGATAGAGAAGTTTTCCGGTTAGAACTTTGGATTATAGAAGGTGCAGTTGGAGTCTTTGTTGATAAAGCAAGACCTTTCACTTACACTTGAAGGGAAAGCAAAAGCCAACTACGATGGCTGATGAAGAATGGAAAAAATTAGACAAGAAGGCAAGAGCGACAATTTTTCTCTTCAATATCACGGGTGAAGCAAGAACAAAAGATGTATGGGATAAACTCACAGCCATGTATGAAATGGCATCGGTTACCAATAAAGTGTTTATCAAGAAGCGGTTGTACAGCTTAAGATGAAGGAAGCTTGCGCAATGGAAAATCACGTCAATGAATATAATATATTGATTAGTCAAGAAGCTTCGGTGGGGATGACACAAGATGATGAGAGAAGGTTGTTCTTTTATTATGCTCTTTACCAAGCAGCTGGGATGGCATTGTAACAATAGTTTGCACATCGATATCCGGTAAAATAAGTTAGTTTTTAATGATGTAGCAGCTACTCTTCTCAGGGAGGATTTGAGAAGGAAAAATGAAGAACCTTTATCCGGTGAATGCCTTAATGGTGGTAAGCACCGAACATAGAGGTAGAAATAATTATCATAGACATTCGAAATCAACAAGGAAATCGAAGTCTAGAAACAAAAATGGTGATTGTTGGTTTTGTGGCAAATCTGGTCATGTAAAGAAGGATTGTAGAAACTACAAAAGGGCACAAGAGAAGGTGCATGGTAGCGAAGTAAATACAATCTATGATAAAGATGATAGTGTGCTAATCCTTTCAAAAACCGACACTACTCTAGATTCATGGGTACTTGATTCTGGTGCCTCCCATCATGCTCCCTCATGTCTTGAAGTGTTCATTAACTACAAAGAAGGTCATTTTGGAAATGTTTTCTAAGGAGATAACAAATCTTGTGAAATTACAGGCAAGGGTGATGTGTTGCTACCATTAGAAGGTGGTAAAATATGCCTGCTTAAAGATTTTCGACATATCCCACAATTGAAGAAGAATTTGCTATCCATTGGACAACTCTTTGATCAAGGTCTTGATGTGAATTTTCTTTTAGATACTTGGAAGGTAACTCATGGTACCATGTTGATTGCAAATGGCAATAAATTGGGTAGTCTATATATATTTAAGACTCATGGTGAAGTGGGAGCTACAATGGTGATTGAGGACAACAAAATGGATCTTTGGCATCAAAGGCTTGGGTATATTAGCAAGAAAGGGCTCCATGTTATGCACACAAGAAATCAGCTTTCGTGTCTCAAACTTGTCGACTTAGCCTTTTGTGAACATTGTCTTTATGGCAAACAAAAGCGAGTCTTTTTTTTGAAAGGTGAGTGTGATATGAAGACAACACCACTGGAGCTTGTATACCTAGATGTTTTTGGGCCTATCGAGGTAACCTCAATTGGAGGAGCTAATTATTTTGTCACCTTTCTTGATGATTGTACAAGAAAAGTATGGATTTATATGCTCTCTAAAAAATCTGAAGTTTTTTCAAAATTTAAAATTTTCAAGGCTTTATTTGAAAATCAGATTGGGTATAATATTGTGTCCACAAATACATAATGGTGGAGAATTTTGTTCACATGAATTTGATAATTTTTGTGTTGATAATGGGATTAGAAGAATTAAGGTTGTTCCTTTCATTCCTCAAGAAAATGGTGCATCCGAGAGGATTAATAAGACAATCCTTGAAAAGGCATGATGTATGTTATCAAATGCAAGTCTAGGGAAGGAATTTTTGGTAGAGGCTTGTAACACAACATATATTTGATGAACTGAAGTCCCTCATCTAAATTAGACTTTGGTATTCTGGAAGAGGAATGGCAATGGAAGAGGATTTCATACTCGCATCTTCATGTGTTTGAAGGTGAAGCTTTCTCGCATATACCCAATGAGAAAAGAACTAAATTGGATCCCAAGTTGTAGAAGTGTATTTTTGTTGGGTATGGTGAAAAACAATTTGGTTTCAGGTTGTGGGATCCAGTTCACAGAAAAATTATTCGCAGCAGGGATGTAATTTTTCATGAGACTTCCTTCCATGTGTTGCAAGGTTCAAATAAACCAAATAAAGATTGTGTTCCTCTGTCTATGTTTCAAAATTATTCTACATCTACCAGTGCTCGGCCTCATATCTCTCATCTAGTGGGAGCCCCTATGTCATCTATCACGATTGAATAAAATTCTTAGACTGAGAATGATGAAGAAGAAAGCATTTATCATGACTGTTCACAGCCATTTGAAACAACACATTGTGGAACATGGGGTCAAAATCAAACTATACAAGTTGAAACAAGGGCACACAAAGAAAATCGTGGATCCGTTAGTGAGTAGCTTCCATGACATAGCGATGAGGCATCTCCCTCGAGGTTGTCGCTTACCTCACAACATGCATCTCTACACATGCAAGTTGGTGGTTCCCTATGGTCTGCATCTTTGCACAAACTGTTTGGTTGTAGCCCATGGCCTGCATCATAATCCATGCTGCTTAAAAATCCACTGTTAGAAGGGAAGCTAACACGACTGCCCCTCCTCTCTCCCTCCATGGGCTCTTTGCAGCAGTGGTGTTCACAAGCCGTGGGCAGAGAAATCATGGAAGACCAGTCACGTAGTCTTAGTAGAGTAAAACAGAGCCATATCCTTTCTATGCTTGATAAAACAGTGTCATCTCAGTTTCAATTAGTATCTCCTAGTCATTATGTTGAAAAAAATACTCAAGCATGTGGTGTTGATAATCAGCAATGTAGGTCTACTAGAGAGTGTCGATTTCCCCCAAAATTTACAGATTATGACATGTTATTCTATGAAGAATCCGAGCCTACTTTGTTAATCTCTGATCAAACAGAGCCTGCAACATACAAAGAAGATTGTAAAATTGCAAATTGTGATAACTAGTATGTTGCAATGTGCAAAGAAATGGATGCACTATTGTGAAATGCGACATGGGATTTGGTGCCACTTCCGCTTGACAAAAAGGCATTACAAAATAAGTAGGTGTATAAATTGAAAGATGAAGCTAGTCATCGGAAAATATTTTGAGCAAGACTAGTTGTCACGGGATACGCTCAACAGCAAGACCTCGATTTTAAAGATATTTTATCACTACTAGTCAAAATGACTACCATCCGAGTAGTATTGGGATTGGTTGCAGCCTGGGATATTGAACTTGAACAACTCGATGTGAAGACGATATTTCTCCATGGTGACCTTAATGAGGAATTGTTTATGCAACAACCTGAAGGATTTATTAAAAAGGCTTAGGAACATCTCTATTGTAGATTGAAATGGAGTTTGTATGGGCTTAAGCAAGCCCCATGATACTGGTATCTCAAATTTGATAGGTTTTTGATTGATCACAAGTTTACTCACTGTGAGTCTGATCCTTGTATCTATTTTAAAAAGCTTCCCAATGGTTAATTTGTCATTGTTCTCCTTTATGTAGATGATATGCTAGTGGTTGACACAAGCATGAAGATTATTAGTGAGCTTAAAAATCACTTAGCTAATGAGTTTTCCATGAAATATTTAGGGGCAGCAAAGAAAATTCTTGGGATGACCATTTTTCAAGATAGGAATAAGAGAGAACTTAAACTATTTCAGCAAGACTACATTAAAAAATTATTATGCTGCCATCATAGGTTTATGCTTACATAGGAATCATATTCCATCATGCAACAAAAAATAATCGTAGTCATTTGCAGTTCTACACCCATGCCTCATGCACTCACCCTTTTTCTCTGATACCAAATGAGAAAAGGATTGGTGAATGTTCGATTCATCAATCGATAATGTGAGGACAATTTATACAAAGGAGTTGATGGGGTTGTGATAATTGGAACAATAGTAATAACTGCATTAACCATTCACATCAAACGGTTATAAAATATAATACACGCCATTAAACATGAATTCAACTAACAACTTCCACATTGTTATAGTGGCATAAATAAATAAAATGTAATCACATCTTCCTTCAAGATTTCCATGATTCCTTTCTATCAAGCACCAATAATAACATTTCATGATACATAGCAAATTTATGCTTATTCACATCCTTATATGGGTGTTTCTCACATAGCAGATTTACGCTTATTTAGATCCTTATATGGGTATTTCTCAAGATCTAAAATATCTCAATATTTAAATGCCATTATATATGAAGTGATTAGTTATGGACACAACAAACTAATATTTCTCTCATAACACAAGATCACATATTACTCTACAAATTTCAATGCACACATATAAAATTTTCAACATAGTCTTCTTTCATTCTTCTCCTATATAAGCTATTTTCATTCTAGCCACATAAACATACCCTAAAAACAACACCACTATTTAAGACATCAAATTCAACTCATCTCTTCACTAACTCTTC
Source organism: Cryptomeria japonica (assembly GCF_030272615.1). NCBI lineage: Eukaryota > Viridiplantae > Streptophyta > Pinopsida > Cupressales > Cupressaceae > Cryptomeria > Cryptomeria japonica. The sequence continues at coordinate 583,934,256 of NC_081413.1, forward strand.
TGATATAGTCCAACATTCTATTCCATCATATCCTAAGAACTCCTTCTACTACATGTGACCCAATGTTGGCCACATCATTTTCTTTTTGTTTCAATTGAAGTCTCCAATAATTTATCCCAGTGTGAAGAATTAGAGTTCAACAAGAAAAATGAAGTTGGGATGATCCTCTTGGAATTGTGATCTTTAGAATTTTTTCGAATCTAACATGAAACTACAAATCAACAAATTCAACACACCCTAGGTCAAATCTCTTTCTTGTTTTGTAGTTTCGCACACGGTAATGACATTGGTACTATTATAAGAAAGTCAACTTTTTTTCTTAGAATGCAATAGAATATAGGGAAAATAATATATAAATGAGAAAATAGTTAGAATAACTATTAATCATGTCCAACAATGTAATAATGCTAACAAAGGTTTGTTGATATGGGTATTTATTTTGAACTGTCTTAGATGGTTATTCATAGAGGTAAAAAAAGACTCATAAGCATGAAAGTAAATTGATAGCTTTATGAAATGTGTACCCATTGTAAGATGGACATGCGTTAATTGGTATCAATTTAGGAATGTAATCTTGAACCTTAATGGGTACCCATTCAAAATGGGTATAAGTTTGGGTTTGGGATCCTATTTTTAAATGAGTACCGATTCCTACTGGGAGTTGCTTGACACTTCCAGTAAAAGTGAGCTCATTATCTTACTTTTACCTATTTTCTTCTACCAAGGGGATGACACGTTGACAATCTAAACCACAATATTGTTTTAGTGTTGAGCATAATAACATATCAAGAAACCATGTCTCCTATGTGTACCTATAGATATTGCATTTGAACTTACATTATATTAGTGGGGAACTAACTACATGGGTAGATAGATTGATGATAAATGAATAATATTTAATTCAAACTCTAAGCATATATGATACAAAGAGACATAATAAAAAAATTGTATATGAAAACTCTAATTGTAATAAAGAATAAATCTTATGGTTGAAACCCTAGGTTGCAATAAAAATATAATGAAACAAATACATTTATAGTAATCTATAAGAGAAGTATAATAAACAATATTTAACTCTATGATTATGAGCTAGGTTTGATATAAAATGTTAAAGTAACTACAAAAATTGATTATAGAAATTAAATAAATTGAACATAGGGTTCTTAGTTGTAGATATGATGAAGATTACATAGAACAAATATAAAAAATCCACTCACCATGGTGTCAGAACATAAAGGTTTGTCAAATGACTATTATCAATTTAATATTTGATTATGTACTATCTAAGTTCACTTCCATGAGTGTGAGATGATGTTGAAGGCATGGTTGAAAATAAGTGTGATTTTTGAGTATGATTGAAATATATTTTGTTCTCTAAAATTGGTTTGACTTTGTGCATGCAATCAAGTCTAGTAAGAAACACATGTTATTTATTGAAACTTTTAAGTAATCTACTGAATTATGAGGATTTTCTTCTCATTAATCATACCTTTGCATGTACTTATTCAACGATGGTGAATCAAAGTTGAGAATAGTAGGCAAGAATGAATTGTACTCGCCAAATGATGATGTATTTTCTTTTAACCTTCTACAATTGAATTATAAATGTGTTCAATAAATTCCCATGTATATGTCTAAAGATTCATTTTGAACTAATCTTCATCCTTCTATACACTATTCTATCATCTAATTTCTAATAAAAATAACAACAAGATTTGAAATTTGAAAATTCAAATTCAAATCTATATGAACACACATAACCTAGATAGATTATTTACTTGTAAATGGGAATTAAAATAATAATTAGTAGATTTAAAAATGAAAATGAATATTTTAAAATAAGTAATGACAAGAACAAAATAAAGTAATAATAATACAATTGTCTAAATTAGATATAATGCATTTAATAAATTGGGCCAACAGAACCAACATTCACGTGGGTGAAGGGAAGGAGGTGATGAGCAGTTCTATAACTTAGAGTACTTGCGATGTGTGGTGAAGGAAACACTTCGATTATATCCTCTAGGTAGAGTAGTTGATAATTGCACTTAGTTTCTAAAGAACATTTGCATACATCGTTAATTCATCTAGTTGATTTCTCTTCGTGATGCTTGAGGTTAATCACATGGTTTATTTGTAGGTAATGTTAATGATATAGTAAATGACTTTCTCTACGCATTCCATTTTCATTTGTTTTGGTGATGTGCAAAGGGAAAATGTTTGTAGCAATAAGGAATTTGAAAGTGGAATATTTATTCATCTTATTTTCAATTGAATTGGTCTACTTGAATGCTTAGTGTTTGGATAGATTTAGAATTGCTTCAAGTAGTTACGTTTGAATAAAAAATGCATATGGGAAAAGATTATTTATATAATCTTGCACCATTCTTTACAATTCACAATCATAGATTTCAATAAATTAGTTGTTCATTTCATATATGAAACATCTTTGACGTAAAAAATAATTATTAAAGTAAATTAAGTACAATTGGTAAAAAGTTGTTACTATTGAGAGATATTATAAAATGATTTTAAATATTTGTATGTATATTTTTAAAAATAATAATGTGTTGCATATTATACAAATAATAGATACATAAAAATTAAACAAAGTATTAAAAATAATCAAAAACACTAAATAAGATCAATTGGTAGGTAGACAATACATCAAGTAGGTAAGTGTTTTTAAAAATACTTAGTGTCCAATTTTTTTTAAAAGTTGTAAATTTAATTGGATAAATAGGATTGATATTCTTAATGTCATTCAATGAGACAATATAATGTTTAAGCCAACAATGTAATTTTATTAGAATGTATATAATATGTATATGTCATTCACATAATTAATTGACCTACAAAATTTATTTTAAAAAAACACAATAATTTGATTTTTGCAAAGACTATTCCTGACATAAAGCAATAGAAAAAAACATAAATGATATTCTTTAAATTATTAAATAAAAATAATAATTGTAAATTATAGAATTGTTACTTAAAATTTTTAACTCTATGAAATAATTAGTTCAATTAATAAAAAATTTGAAATCAATGAATGTATTAATATACAAATAATATCAATTGTTTTATGATTGTGAAAGTTATTTTTTTATATTTGAATTTTTTATTATTCAATATTTATTAGGTTAATATATAGTTTTTTTCAAACAAATGTATGATTTCAAAATAAATTGAAATTATAAAAACTTGTAATTTAAATATAGATAACAGTGAGGTAGGCTAACATATTCGAGATATATATTCTTCATATTATTTTTCTTATAATTGTTTGAGGGTATTCTTGCTTTATGATCATTTTAATATGTATTATAGGTGGTAGACTTTGTTTGGATTTGCTTAGTAGTTTGGACATGGTTACGCTACTTCTCATTTGTATTGTTTTTAGGAATTTTTTATTTTTTATTTTTTATGCTTTCTTATTATTTATTCTTTTGTATTTTCTATTGATCAAATAGGAAAAATATATTTTTAGACAATAGAAATGGAATTGTTCATCTTATAATTAATAAATAAACTATGTATTAATATTACATTCATATTTGACTTCTTTTGTTTGTTTTAGTATGGAAATAAAGTTAAATGACTTTTATGAACAAGAAAACATATGTTATGATATTTTTACTTGATGGTAATGGCCTTAATCTATAATAATTATTATAGTTTTTTATTTCTATAGATTAAAAAAGTAAAAAAATGAGTGCACATAAAAATTAAGTCAAGAATAAATGCAATATACTATGAGTTAAATGTAATAGATTCACATATAATGATACAAATATTCAAACTTGGAAAAATTACAATACAAATATTATAATAATAATAATTAATCTATACTCAAATTATGATTTTATTTACAAAATGTTATTGTTTTTTTTTTCTTTTCATTTTCTAAGTGAATTTGTTCCTTGAATTTGGAGGTTGATTTCATTTTTAGGCCTTGAGATAGCATGCTAGCCAAACTATTCATACATTAAAATCTCCAACAATAGATTTAATTATCAATTTTTGGCATTACGAAAGGTTTTGATATTTCATAATCTTCCACAAATTTTTTGAGTCATTTTGGAAAGCTTTTAGACCAATCTAAATATATTGACATATAAACGCGGGCCAATAGAACATTGTCAAAAAAAGAAAAATTATAAATTTTGGTAGTTGAATGAGTGTTAATAATTCAAAATGAGCCTACAAATTTACTTTCATAGTCATGAAGTACGATATTTCTTATGAAAAATATTATTTTAGCTACCTATATATTAGTCACCATACAAAGGAACATCCAAACACATGGCTGGTTGCTTAGGTCATAGAACTAAAAAAACAAAAATCCTTGACATGTATTTAAATTCTTTTAACAAATTTTTGTATCTTTGAGACAGTTTGAGTTCATGGTTTAAATTTCATTATTTTGGTTGGAATACATTTTATCATCAATTTCACTATTTTTGAAGGAGAGTAATTAAACAAATATCTTATTTCTTTATTTATCCAATTGGATTCAAATTATTATTAAGTTACATCCCTTTTAGCTTCATGAACATTTGAAAAAGGAAATGTTTTGACATTTTTAATTAAGCAAATAAAAGAAACCCACAAAGAAGGGGCATTTTAATGCAACATTTCTCCCTTGATGGTTGTTTTACCAATGTTTTTGGGCATCATTTTTTGTTGTGAAACCATTTTAGACATAAGGATAGAATCTCATTTCCTTTCTATCTATTATCCTCCCTAAATGAGGGCATTAGATATTTTTAAAAGAACCCTAAAAACCTATTCTGCATGAAGGCCTCATTTTGCTCATCATAGATTATATCAAATCTCTGTTTGCCCCCTCTAGGAGTAAGCCTAATCTTTCCAAGGAATTGACCCCGTTGAAGGACAAGGACATGGAATTTATCTTTCTGGAGGAAGAGGTGTGGGATACTGAAGAGGACTTTGAGGTTAGGGTGGGAAACAAAAGGGGGAAGTCGCTTACTAGTAGTAAATTGAAGAGAGGCAAAAAGAAGAAGATCTCCCCTATTTCCTCTAACTCTATGGAACAAATTGACTATCATTCTTCTCCTCTAAGAGATTTAGAGGAGACTCTTATGAATAGAGGCAATATAACATCATTTTTGAGACCCCTGAAGTTCGATTTTCCCCACCTCAATTTGGGAAGGGAAGATCATGATGGTATTTTGGATATCACCAATGAAGCGATAGTGAACACCTTCATGATGGACAATTGGTCTTTTCATGAGATCAATCAGATGAGTATTAAGATCAAGTCTATTCAATCAAGACTAGATGAGGGTATGGTGCATGGTGACTCATGGGTTAACAAAGAAGGAATAAATCTGGTTGTATCTCTTCACCAAGCCATGAAGGATGTGGCCAATTTGAAATCTGATTATGAAGGACATATTGTGGCTCTAGAAACCAAAATGGAGAATATGAATTCCAATCTAGTAAAGATAGTTAATTTAAGCCATAATGTGATTAAAGAGTTTTCCAGCAGTATGAGGATGTTGGTTGAAAAAAATGAAAGGCTACAACAAGGTAAACCTTAGTTTATCAATCTAGAGGAAAAAAAGTAATTAGACTAGTGTTGAAGATGATAAAGGGCCATGTACCCATACCATGGGTCATCTCAAGAAGCTCACGGGTTAATATTTGAAGGACTTACAAGACATTAAGAAACTTTCTCAAGATGCCTCCCAGTGTGAGTATGAGGCTACTGAGGCCTTGAATAATCTTATGTAACCTTTCTTTGTTGTCTTTTTTGGTCTTGACCTAGTGCCTTGCTGGTAGTTTATTCTATTTCTACTATCTTTTGGTTGGTTGTCATTTTCCTATTGTTTTGTTTATTTTTTACTAAAGGTAGCATTTTTTATATAGGGTTTTAGGTCCATTCGAAACCTATTTGACCCTTTAATCAAAAGCATTATCCTATAATTTTTCTCATGAATTATGCACGATGCAAGAATTTTCTTAAATTTCAATTCATGTGTGAGCTATATAATACTTCCATAATGCATTCCTAGTAATTTTTTGGAGAATAGAATTTCTCCCATAATGTCATCACAAGTTTAAAGTTACCTTCACATCAAAAAATAATATGAGAAACAACATTGATGGCATAAAATATTTAAAACATTATAATATTCTTTAAATATGTGTGAGGCATCCTTTTAAATTCATCTACATTCCACATTATCTTGCCAAAGGATAAACAAATACCCATTATGCCATAATGAGTTGGGAATGTTTTTTATTACTTTTGTAAGGAAGGGGCCCTGAACCTTCGCAAAACATCAAAACTAGAGAGCAACAACACAACTACTATTATTAGATAGCTTAACATCTAGAAAGCACAAAAACTACTCTCAAAAGTAATAAAAAACTAGCATACCCACATAACTAAACATAGTGACCCTATCTTGTCTCCTATCCATAATAAAACTACTATCATATAATTCGAAACATCCATAAAACTATCAAACTAAATCGGACTATTAAACCTTCACATAAGGCACGTAGGCCTATTAATATAAAACTCCATAATAAAACTAAAACTATCAGGTTTCATAATTAACACACACCAAAGGGGGCACTAGTTTAACAACATCTTAATCATCCTTGATAAGATTATAGTCTTGCAAAATTTGTTGCATATGTTTCTTATAGATCCTTCAGTAGAACATGTCCTCTTTTTGTTCCTCCTCCAAATGGTTGTCATCCTTCCTCATCTTCTTAGTTTTTTTCTTCTTCCATCTCTGACCCGAGACAAACCCCATGGTCTCTTTATGCATAATTCCATCAGTAATAGCACATTATCTGATGTCCCTGCCTGTATTCTTCAACCTTCACTTCAAGGTTCATGACCTTAACCTGAAGGTCAGTTATCTGATTTTACTATTTCTTGGCACTAAAATTCTTCTTATCAGTCAGAGAGTCTTGTGAGTTGATATTATTTCTTGCATACAAAATATGAGATATAGAAAGGGAAATAATATCATAAAGTGCTAGTGTACATGGAGGGAGCTCTTTGGATCATTTTTAACATCATTAGTTATAAAATAATGGTGATTTTACATCCAAAAGTGCCCAAGAAAATGAATAATATATCATGTCAATATTTCAAGTCTCTAGTGAAATATTTATCATGCATCATGAGCAAGAAATAGGCCCCATTTTATAAATGATAATACAGTATTGCATTATCAATTGTATAATAAGAAAAATACATGTGGATGAGAGGTTTTAACAAGTTTTAAAATACTTAAAGCTACTAAAAACTATCCATTCAAATCCAAAATTTCCCTATAATGTTATTTTTAGTACCTCAATAAAGTCTTTAGATGCCCAAGAAAGCTTTCACATGCACTATTAATGCTTAAAATGAAATACACAAACGAAAATTGATAAGTATAAGAGATGTTTAAAATAAAATCAAACAGTCGTATTAGAGTGTTAAGCAACAAATCAAAAATAAGTTGCATGAGTTGTTAAGATATCCAACAAACATGAAGAATTACCTACCAAGATTGATCATTAGATCTAAAAATTAAATATGGTTGAAAGGACTAATATAAAGGAAACTACTAGAATAGGTTTTTCTTTGTCCAGGCATATAATTTTAACTAAAATATAAAGGTGAACCAATAGTTGAGACTCGTTTATAAAATGAATGCTAATATTGTAAATACTAAAAGAGGGTAAGTAATAACTTTGAAAGAAAATTTATCATATAAGTAAAAAAATAAATATGAAAAGTATAATTACCTAACAAGATAAAATTTCAAAATGTGTATAAATTTGAAGAGATTTCAAATCATAGGCAAAGTCAAATACATATGCATAAACAAATTTTTGACAAAATGCCAAATTTTTTTATTAAGATAAAATGGCTTTTACAGGGACTTGAAACCCAATTCCAAAAGTAGAATAGTCAAAATAGAATCAAACCAACAAAGTACCAATAGCCTAAAAGTGATAGAAATAGGGGAGGCACCCCACAAAGCCTAAAAAAATATAGCATAAAAACTTGGACAAAACAACCAAAAACCTAACCAAGAGCTTCCAAAAGCTTTGAATTTTTCTCATGTATATTGTTGTTTATGTATTCAAGCTCTTCCATGATGGTCCTCGTGGCGCTTTTCTCCCCGTTCCTGCTCCTAATCCTAGTAGCTGGTCCAGTAGACATCTGCACTTTTTCTCCTTGTAGATTTATATCAAGTTTTATTTTCAGACTTGGCAGATGATGGCAAAATATTGTTGAGCAGATGGGGCCTGGGCTCTATGAACTGCAATTTTCTCATTCAATTTTTGAGGCCTTTAGCACTGTTGTTCATAGCCTCCTTACTAATCTCCACCAAGCTCTTGAGATTACACTTTAGTTCATCCATACCCTTCTCCAAATTGGCTATTCTAGCTTTATTCATCGTTTTCCTGACCTCTACATCTTTTGTTAATTTTTGGGTCATTTTCAGGATCTTATCAATTTTATCAAACATAAAGTTCTCAGTAAAAGTGTTGATAATATCTTTTATACCCAGTTTGTTGAAGATAATTTTGCTAATCACCAAATAGAAACATTTTTCCTAACTGGTGGTCAAATTAGCCAGAAGCATATCAATATCCACTTGATCACTTTTTCTATCTTCAGGGTCCACCTAAGGGCGATATCCAATTTAATCTCGTCTTCTCCTTTGTCTTTTTTCTCCACCACTTTCCCCATATTTTTCTTTATAGAGATATTATATCCCATCTCTTATGGTTTGGAAGGAGGGGTTTTTAACTTTTTGGTTGCAAGTCTAGGGTGGGGTTTACTCTTTTTTCTATTGTTGGTGTCAGGAGTGGCCTTTTGGGGGGGTCACTCTTCCTCTAAGGGCTAGTATTTAGGTTCATCATCTAGCACATGAAGATCACGCCAATCCATGGCTATTTCACCCAACCCCATCTCACTGTCAATTTAAATGTTTGACACCAGATGCACACCAGGGCCAGTTCAGTGTTTTGGTTTGTTTTTAATTTTGTGAATAGGGGATGGCTTGACCTCATGCAACTTAGCATAACAAAATGCCAAAGTTGATGTATAGAAGATTATGGATAATTTTGGGAGGAAATTTCTTTATAAATGACTAGTTTTACAAGCAAGTTGGAGGGTAAATGCTTGAGATTTAAATTTTCACATTCATGGTCAAAATATAGTTTGGAAGACACTTTTACTACAAGGGTAGAGATTTTGATATAAATGTAAGTAAAATTTTGATCAAGTCAATTTTATTTTTGTAAAAAAGCGGGCAACAAGAAGGAGAGGTCAAGATATGCTAAGGTAAATTCCTATGCCCATTAAATTGTAGATTAGGAAGGAGTTGATTCAAATTGCAAGTGTCAATATTATTTTTTATTCTAGTTTTCTCCCCCTTTTTTAAATTTGTAATTTATAAGTATTTTAAGGGTTAGCTATTGGGTTTTCAAGTTGATGTTACAACAAATTTATAGGCTAACATTAGGTTCATGCTTGTAATTGTTTGAGTTTTTGGTAATACAAAACTAAAGTAATTAACTCTACTATGCTTTTAATAAATCAATATAAGATTTATTTATATTTTGTGGAAATAACTAACTTCTTAGAGGCAAATGTGTTGAACTAGTGGAATATTTTAGTTAGTTTTATATTCAAGGAATACAATAAAAGTTCTTATTACAAATTACTTGCAACTAAATTTTTTTCTACTTTGGTATATGTAATTTATGAGTTTGAGATGGATTATTAAGTATGGGTTGCATTATCAAAAACATGGTGGCATTTAAGAGTCTAGAATTTGTAAGGAAAAGTCATACAACATAGTCTCATCTAAAATATGATAAATACTCAATCTTTCGTATTATTGGTCTAGGATCCACTATGTTTCAATAGGTTAAAGCATTGGTTTCTTATGGTTGAAGCTAACTTGGCACCTTAAATCTACATACAATGAATATCTTCATGATAAGTAAGGAATTGAGATCCCAAGGCTATGAATACAAATTGAGATCTCAAGTTCCTCTTACAAAACATTAAAACATGGATAGGATCAGCTACAACTCTGATTGGAGAGCTAAACACTAGGATTATGTTGTTTTCGTTGAGGTCTAGGAATAATGATAGCAAAATGATTGATTTGATCAATAAATAGTATATCAAAAAAATAATAAGAGACAGTAAGATAAATCAAGAACAAAGGTACAAAAAATTATCTAAGATTCATTATTTATTCATAAATGAAATAAAATAATAATTAACAGGTTTTGAAAAGATACAAAATATCTAAGATTAATTATTTAATCATCAATGAACTGGAATAATGAAAATCAATGAACTAGATTGAAAATGAAAATCTATTTTTAAAAATAAATGCATAAGAACGAAATAAAATACTTCATTCGTCGAACTTACATGTAATTCATTTAATAGACTCAGCCAATACAACGGAGTCGTTGACATCGGTGACGGAGAAAGAGGTGTGCAACTTACATGTACTACATTTAATAGACTGAGCCAATAGAACGGAGTCGTTGACATCGGTGACGGAGAAAGAGGTGTGCAACTTACATGTAATACATTTAATAGATTGAGCCAATAGAACAGATTCGTTCACATGGATGACGGAGAAAGAGGTGACTAGTACTTTTGTAATTACTAAAAAATGATCTGATTATCCCAACCGTTACTAAAAACTAGATTAAAATCAGCGTCGACGATAAAAAACAATGTTGACAGCGTCTATTAGGAGAAGAAACCTGTATTAAATATTCGTTACTTCAAATCTAATATTTGCAAGCCGGGCTACCAAATATGGCATGGCTTGATTCCCCTGTAGTAGAATTATATTCGTTACTTCAAATCTAATATTTGCAAGCCGGGCTACCCAAATATGGCATGGCTTGATTCCCCTGTAGTAGAATTATGTTTTCCACTCATCTTCCTCTGGATTATATACAGATTCGTGACAAAAAAGAAGAGCAAGAGCAACAGGGGAGAATTGAGTTTGCCACCAGGGCCACGGCCATGGCCACTGGTAGGCAATCTCCATCTCTTGGGAAGCCTTCCTCATAAGTCCCTGGCTGAGCTGGCAAAAAAGTACGGGCCCATCATGTTCCTACATCTGGGCTCGGTACCCACGATTGTGGCCACTTCTCCTGCCATGGCCAAAGAATTTCTTAAGACTAATGATTTGATCTTCGCCAATAGGCCAGCTACATCAGCCGGCAAGTACATGGCCTACGAGCGCAGAGACGTGGCGCACGCCCCCTACGGAGAGTACTGGCGCCAGATGAGAAAGCTGTGCACAATCGAATTACTGACAACAAATAGAACGGAGTCGTTCAGGTGGGTGAGGGAGGAAGAGGTGTCCGCCATGGTCCGATCCGTGTGGGAGGAGAGCGAGAAGGGCGTACGCTACGTCAACCTGCGGAAGCCCATCTCCACTCTCACACTCAACATTATCTGCAGAATGTTTGCAGGCAGAACTTACTTCGACCATGAACTGGGCGGAGGGGAGTGGTTTGTACAGATGGTGACTGAAATTATGCATCTCTCGGGAATAGTTGTTTTGGGAGACTTCATTCCCTCTCTTGCCTTTCTCGATTGGCGAGGTTATTGCCGCCGTATGCAGGCCGCTCATAAAATATTCGATGTGTTTGCTGACAAGCTCATCGATGAGCACGTTGAGCGGAGAAGGACGAAAAAGTCGGACGATCAGGACATTGTGGACGTGATGCTGGACATGGCCGAGAGCGAAAGTTCCGAGATACAAGTCTCACGAGTTCACATCAAAGCAATCGTCTTGGTCGGTTCTGTTAAAAAATTGCTAGTTAAATATTGGGATTTGCTCTTTGGTCTTGTCAAATTGTGGAATTCTAAATATCTTCTAATACTTTATTAACTAGTTTTCAGTTTCTGGTAAGATCTCGCTAATCAAGGAATTTAATGCTTTGACAGGATATGTTAAGTGCTGGAGTAGACACATCTGCCACAACTGTAGAATGGGCAATGACTGAGCTGCTAAGAAACCCTCAAATAATGGCAAGGGCACAAGAAGAGATTGAATTAAAGGTTGGGAGAGATCGCATCGTAAAAGAGAGTGATCTAGCAAGCCTCGACTACTTGCGATGTGTGGTGAAGGAAACTCTTCGATTACATCCACCAGGCCCCTTGCTCGTGCCACATGAGTCCACCCAGGGTTGCAATGTTGGACGATACTACATCCCACCAAAAACAAGGTTGCTGGTGAACGTTTGGGCAATTGGAAGGGATGAAAGTGTCTGGGAAGATCCTTTAGAATTCAAGCCTGAGAGATTTATCGGCTCGAGCATAGATGTGAAAGGCCACCACTTCGAATTGTTGTCTTTCGGAGCAGGAAGGAGAGGATGCCCTGGCATTTCCCTGGGGCTTTCTGTTGTTTACTTGGTTCTGGCTCAACTTATACATTGCTTTCATTGGAGTGTGGAGGGCGATTTGGATAGGGATGAAGTGTTCGGATTGACCCTACCAAAGAAGTTTCCTCTCTCTGCTCTTCCCTCCTGGAGGCTTACTACCGAGGAGCCAATATAATATTGGATATACTTTGGGATAAAAAATACTAATATAGACATATAACCATCCTCCCATTGTAATTGCACCTTTATGTGGTATGAGTAACGCAGTCCCTCCTGATGTTGGTTTAGATAATAAAATATCAACTGCTTTATGTTTATGGAAGTTGTTTTTCTATGTTAGTGTTCTTCATTGTTCAATATTTTATATCTTAATATGCAAAGAGTCTTCATCCAAAGAAATCATTTCAAAAATATATTGAAATTTTAAAATCATTTAATCTAAAGAGAGATAACTATGAAATAGACTAAGATATTAGAGATATATGTTATAGAATATTAGAGATATAATATTTCTTTTTCTTTTATTAAATTTGTATAATGATTCGAGGGCACTCTTTTTTCACATAGTTGGTCTTTCTATATCTAATCTAGGTGGCAGCCTTTGTTTGGCTCTGGTTAGTAGTTTGGACATGGTGATGTTGCATCTCATTTGTATTGCTGTTTGGTTCTTTCATGATTCTAAGCTTCTTTACTATTTTTTATTTTCTATTTTCTATTGATCAAATTCCAAAGATATTATTTTTGTAACTTTGAACTTATTTTTATTAGACAATAAAAATAGAATAATTTATTTTGTAGTGTGTATGAAGAATCTATCTTCTAAGTAATGAGTGAACGGTGTTCTAAAATTCTATTATGATTTAAATATTTTTGTTTTCATTATACAAATGAATTTAAATAATTATTATAGACAAGAAAAACATATTTTATGATCAAGGGTTTAACCGTGTTTGGTTGGAAAGTGATTTGATGAACATAATCAAATGCATTAATAGACACCAGGAGCCAAGCTGGACAATCAAGCATTTGATCGAAGATTGTTATTTCATGATTGCCAACCTAGATGACTTTAAATCTTCCCACACGTATCAGGAAGGAAATGCCCCCGCCGATTATATGGTAAATCTTGGGGTGGATTACGTGGAGGTTAAATGGTGGATGGAAATGGAAAGTTTCCTAAGAAACCTGTGCGAGATGACTAGAAGGGACACCGAATTAATCAGCCACTCATTACCAATTCACAATGACTGAATATCGTTGGGATAATTTTTTCTGGTGGAAGTTTTTCACGACTCCCAATTCTTTTTATTCTAGAGGCTTCTTTTGTTTTTGGTTAGGTTTGTTGCTAAGTGTTTTGGGTGTTCTCTCTAGCTCTATCAAAATTGTGCATTTAATGGGGGTGACAAGAATAGGACGGAACCCACTTCTTTTGAAAACTGGAAAACAAATTTTGCAGTTTGGAATGAGATTTCAGACGGGCACCTAGTGTCGTATATGGAAAGGTTGAAGGGGAATTCACCAAGTGCCGCTAAAGAGTTTATGAGATGATGGGATAATGGTATCCTTAAGGTCTGTGGTGCAAAAATTTAGGATCGATGAAGACTTTATTGTTGAAATTACTAGCTTGCAGATAAGGAAGTTAAATAGAGAAAGGAAATCTGCAGATGAAGCTATATCCACTTTCTTTGATAATCAGAAGGAGCAGAATAGCATTTAGAAGATGGCTAATGGTGGCCACAACTAGAAGGATCTTTAGACACCTCAGGCTGATGTGGTGGATTTTATCATGAGATACATCACTCTTGATGGTCGATATGCGAGCATTTTTTCCTTTTACTTTGTCATTTTGAATTACTTCAAGAAGGATAGGAAAATGTCCATTCTATTTTATCTTCTTTCCTCCTTAAAGCATAGTTTAGAGAAACATGTTGATAATGTGGATAACTCGGTCCTTCATGAGGGCCTTATCCTTCTCATTATGGATTATGCTAAGTCTCATGTAGTTAAGTCATCTCCTATTATTAAAATCCATGTTTGCTTTTCTAAACCAAAGGTTCGGGTGGTTTATGACACGAATTCAGAAGGGAAAGATAGCGAGATTGTCAGGGATTGGTAGGATCAAGATTTATCTGATTATCCTGAGTATTGTCCACCTACTGGTGAGGGCCCCAATCAGAATGTTACCCCTGGGGCTGACAGTAGTAGATGCAACAAACACCCTAGGTGGGCTGCTAGTAAATACAAAAATTTGGGGACCAATCCTATTGACTGTCTCACCTAAATCAAAGAAGCCCAAATCTGGAAAGGGGGGGGTGACCAACATAGATAGTGAAAAGGAGATTAAGATTTAAAACCCCATTGATATTGATCATGGGAAACACAGGAGGGTTGTCATTGACCCAAATTTGGATGATTGCATTTCCCTTGCAGCCAATAGTCAGATGAAGCATCTCCAGATGATGGCCATGGAGATTCAAGCCCTAAAAGAGGGCATAACGAGTATTTTACATACTTTTACAAACAACCCTAGACCCAATAAAACTGAGAAAATCCTCTAATTGACCTAGAAAGTTAGTGAAGATGTGGATAAGTTAAATTCAAATAATGAAAGTAGAATATGGAATTTGGAGGTGAGTGTTGAAGAAATGAAAGGAAGTCTAAAAATTTTGGTTGAGATCAGTAAGGATGCCATGAATATTAGCTCGGAAGGTTTGTTGAAGATCAATAATATGATTGTGAATTGCAGGGTTGATCCCATTGCTAGTGTGACTCCTTTGGATTCCAAGAAGAAAAAGAAAGTGAAGGGTATTGGTAATTAGATTTCTCATTCCCATACTACGACAAGTCCGTGTACCCGTACCAAGAGAAAGAACCAGGAGAAAGGCAGCTCGAGATTTATCATGGATGCGTTGGAGACTATCAACATGAAAGTGATTTAGAAGAATGCAGAGATGGTTCATTCTTATCAGCAGGTCTTAATTTTTTTTGTTTTGTAAGTTTTTTTTGTGGGCTTGGCTCATGTTCGTTTAGCTTTTGCTGCTAGTTATGGACTTTAATGCTTATTTTCTGGATATTGTAAATCGTTGGTGTTTTGCGTCCCTGTAAAACCCGTTTACATTAATCAAAAACATATTTTATGATCTTTTGACTTTATGGTAATCATCTAATCTATAATAATTATTTTTCATTAAAAGAAATGGGGAAGGGTCCCAACCCTTTACAAAACAAAACAAAAACCATCAAAACTAGAATGGAGCCAAACTAGTCACACAAATAAAAAAATAGGGGAACCAACAAAGCAACAACATAGCTTAAGCTAATTGAAAACATTCTAATTTGAATAAGAGCCCTGGCATTGCTTATCTAATATCCAATTAGAGAATGTGGAGACTTATTAGTGGATTTCTTCTTGCATTGAGCAACTATCAAGGTATATCCATCATTACAATTAGAAGTGTATACACTAAAAAATTGGCTATGAGTAATTAAACAAATATTTATTATTTATTTACTGTTAATTTCCTCTATTAAATAATTAAATTGACAATTTTCATTAATTAATTCATTTTAATCTTAATTCTTCTACTAAATAATTAATTTGTAAAGATTAATTTATTTAATTCACTTTAATTCTTATCCTTCTATTAATTAATTAAATTGAAACATTTTTTCTATTAATTCATTACCCCTTTCTTCTAAATCAATTCAATTAAATATTTAAATATTTATTCATTCGCTATCTTATTCTTCTACAATCTCATGAATTAAATAATTTTATAATTATTTAAATCCTCAAAACCACCTCACTTCGTCTCCACATCACTCAACCTTGCCAACTCACATTTTATGTGGCTAAATAAATAGTTAAATCTCAATTATTAATTAGCCATATTAATTTTAACCTCATTTCCTTCTTTTGAGGATGTGTACGTACACTCATGCTCAACTTCCCTATATCCTCTCCAACAACTCCTAGATCTTTGGGAAAAGTGTGTCCACATCATCTAAGTCAACCTCCACTTGTCCTCACATCCCTAAATCTTCTCCAACCATCCTATCTTCTCTCAACTCTTCACCCTCAGTCAAGGTGAGCCTCTGACACTTAGCTTCTCCTTTCACCTTTTCCTCTATCTTGCAAGTGTAGCAGGAATATCTTCCTCCTTTATCTATGACATCTAACCAATCTTTTCATAGTCATCCAATCTACATGATTCAATCTCAAACCATTGACCTCTGCCACATGGATTTTTTCAAATCAAAAATCTATAAAAAGAGGAATTCTCTAGCATTTTGGGACTAATAGTTGTCTTGTTGTCTTGCAGTAGTCATTTTGTATCCGTGAGTTTTAGTATTTTGAGTATCTGAGCATTTTATGAGTCTTTTTATTATCTTGCATTATAGCACAAATCCTTTTAGGTTGCATATCCAACTATCAATTACCTGTCCATTCTATATTTGCCATCTTGGAAGCCACACAGTACATGTCTAAGAGCAATCATCTACAACCAAGATTAATGGGGATAGCACACAATGAGATAGGGGGGCAAAGGTATAATCTTTATATTTTCATGTTTTGTTCATTTGCTTTGCTTTGTTTCATTGGTTGATATTTGGAGTTTTCCTGTAACTTCTATTATCAATATTTGTTGAAAAACTAACAAGTTACAGGCTTATTCTAAAGATTAATTCCAAGCTGATACTTTTTTGGCGCCCACCGTGGGGCCTTGGGCTTCATTTTCTGTCTTTTTTTTTTCTTTCATTCTAGTAGGTTTCAATTTTTTTAGCAGAATAGCGAATTTACTCATATTTTAATGTAGTTGAAACCTATTTTAGCATATTTGTAGTATTTGATAGTGCATTTACATGTTAAATTAGCACATTTGTAGTTTATAATAACATATTTGTCAATTTTAGCTACACATCCTATTTTAGCGCATATGTAACATAGTCTAGCGCAATTGCATCTTAGGGTAGAACATTTGTTAATTTAGATAGTGTGTTTGTAGTTAGTTTTAGCGCATTTTTGGTTTCACCGCATTTGTTTTGGAAGTTTGCAAAAAAAATCAAAATAGGTTGTTGTCTAACAATTGTAGCTTTTCAACTATTGAAGACCAAATCTTTAAAACTGCTAACTTGTGCATTTATCACATTTAGTTTAACTAAGGGTTTTGTAATTTACCATCTTTTGCTTCACCTAGTTTAACTAAGAAGGTCAATTAACAACATGCAACTTACACCTTTGTGTCTTCTTTAAAATAGTTGCACATAGATTTAATCAAGAGGAAAATCAATCCTTTATTTATTGTTCTTGAAGAAAGTGGTAGGTTACTATGCTCTAACCTCAATCAAGTGATCAAAAAACCAGACCCACTTTCTAGAATGTTTAACCTTTAGAGGGCCTGCCTCCCAAGTAGCCCTTAAGGCTTGCTGAGAGGGGATGACCCAAGTGGAAATAGGCTAAAGTCACGCTATTCTAGTTCACTATAAATATATTATGTTTCTAAAATAAGTTATAGGAAATGAGTGTTGATTAGCCCATACCAACGTTATGACTCCCCATAAACCCTATACAACGCAACCTTTATAAGTAGGGAATCCTTCCTTAACGGAGTGTAACATGCCACATGTATGGAAACTCGACTGGATGCCTTAACTAAAAACTCTTTTGTGTAGAAGTGCAAATCCTTCTAGTTGTTAGCGTAGGAGGTCAAACCTCTGAAGAATCTCACACACAAACAGTTCTTAGTAGAGATACAAAGTTTTCCATGGGGATTTTTCATGGGAACTAATGCTTGGCTGCCTCAAAGAAGTGAGTGTGGAGGGTGGAGCTAGTGGGGTCAAGCATCTAAGTATCCACTTTCAATAATGTAATCTCTGGGAAACCCACATGAGATTCAATAACTATTGTCTTGGCCTACCATAGGAATTGTACTTGCCTCTTTATTTTTCTTTTGAAACATTGTGTCTGATGTGTTTGCATTACGTTTTCAAAATCAAAGAAGAAAAATAATCATCTTGGGGAAAAGCTCAAAACTTGCTGAAAAAAACTGAGTCGCGCATTCACAGTTTAGATTCATGCTTTTACAAATTTTGACAGTATATTTTTATAATAGAACAACGCATTTAACACATAGTTTAGCACATATACACTATCTGATAGCGCATTCGCATCATAAAATAACACATTTGCAACACAAAATAGCACTTTTGAAGCACAAAACAATGCATTTGTCACATCTAACAGTGCATTTAGGCATTTTAGTAGTTCATTTTTTTTAGCGTAGATCCTAAATGGAGGGCACTTCCCCTTATCAACTCAAATTTTTGAAAACATTTCTGGATACCCATTTTTGAGAAGACTCAATTTCAACTATCATAGATATCAAAACTGGTCAAACAAATAGGTTTCTTGAACAATTCTCCCAAAACAATAGATTACACCTAAGGTTATCACAAGTATTCATCTTTAACAAGTCTGAGATCCAATATCTCAAGTGCACAAAACACTTTTTCTTGATAAATTTGATCTTTCGAACATAGTTTCTCAACAGGATACATCATCCTTCATCACGAAACTTTAAGATCACATTAACCTTGTTCATTATCTTGGATATATCGTTTCATCTAAAATTGGTATTAAGAAAATTTCAGAAGACTTACTCACACTGGGATCAATTTCTTTTTAACCATTACATGCTTGTATGACCATTTCATGGATTTGCATTTTGTTGTTCAAAACTCCACTCCCCAATTATGAAAAGGGTAGACCATCCAATCTACCAAATGACAAGGGAAAAGAAAAAGTAAACTATACCTACACATATGAAAATGTAGTGAATGTCATCATTGTTAAAGACAAAGCACTTGCAGAATGAGTGAATGCAATTACTCAAAGTAAGGAAAAGATAACATTTTTAGGTGTAAAAAATGATATAACATCCACTTCAAGACAGTACAACTTAGTGGATCAATTATAGAAAATACCCATGCAAATATCAACCTTAGAGCTCCTTAAGATCTCACCAATGGATAAGGAAATATTGGAAAAGGCTCTAGTAGAAACAACAATCTCTAAAGACTTTGACGTTAATCAATTTTAAAACATGGTGGGAAATCTCATAGCCCCTCCTTTCGTATCATTCATAGAAAATGATGACGTATCATTACAACATCCCCATAACGCTCCCCTACATATTGAAATCACTATTCATACAACTCGCGTCAAATATGTTCTTATAGATGGAGGAGCTGGCTTAAACATTTGTGCATTAAGTTTGATAAAAGATAATGAGATATTCACAAAATGTAGTGGATCCTAAAAATAAAATAACAATCAAGGTCTATGAGGAAGAAGAACTCTCTTCTAGGGGAACAGTGGTTTTACCACTCAAAGTAGGACCAGTTGAGAGGGATATAGTTTGTCAAGTTTTGGACTTGAATTTATCTTACAACATTATTCTAGGTAGAACATGTACTCATGATATGCAAGAAGTTCCTTCAACATATCATCAATTTTTCAAATTGCCATATAATAGACAAGAAATAACCATATCAACAAATTCTAGTCAGTATTGCAACAATTTGAAACCAACTCAAGATGCAAGGGTTCCTCATAGATGAGAACCATTATCTCCTACCAAAGCATATCAAGAGACATAATTCACATCCACTTTGGAAAATTTTGAGAAAAAGATAAAACTAAATGATGCAGGAATGGAAAATTTTTCTTTGCAATTTTTACCAATTTCTCCAAAATCATTTGGAAAACCCAAAAATGCAAAACCACAAATCCAACAAGAACCTATTCAAATATTTAATGAAAAAATTGCTAGATCTAGAATATCATTTGAAGAAATTGAGGAAAAGGATATCCTTGATTATCTATACAAAGATGAAGTAGAAATTAGAGCAACATCTTTAGATATCCTTATCCCCACAAAATAGTATGGCAATGGATTTAGGATAATGTAGAGAATGGGAAACAAAGGAAAAGTCCCTATTGGAAAGCATCAAGAAGGCATTATAAAACCAATCACACCTCACTCTCAACATGTTAAAGATAAATCTAGACTTGGGTATAACCAACATACTGAACCTATACAAAAATAAGATCATCATTAAAATCCCCAATGGAAAATAAAAGTATCATATAAATAAGAATCATGGCAAGAAGTGATACATCAAGTAGCTAAAAAGAAAAAAAAAGAACAAAAAGAAGAGGAATACAAGAAACAACAAGAAGAATTTTCCATTCAAATAGGAGAGGCTTCCTATAAATAGATGCATTGAGGGCAAGAAAGTATAGAACCTAATCAAGCCAATATAGAATCAGTAGTTGAAGAAGTAGTTAGAAAACAATGGGAAGAAGAATACGAGAAAAAAAGAACTTTCCATTCAAAGGGAGGAGTCTATTTATAAACAAATTCAAAGAGTGCAAGAAGTGCAGAACCTAAATCAGAATAGGTAACAAAATTTGTATCAATTATCAGAAAACTCTTCTCATCGTACAATATCCCAGTTAGATACAGTGGTGTAGTCCTAGAAAATGATTCTGAAATAGACTCAAATGAGTATGAGTGGTATCCAATCTCACCATCTAATGAAGATACAGTAGGCTTAAGGAACAAGCAAGCTATTATTGAATAGGAGACACCTTCCAAGAAACATAAAGAAGATCTTGATAAAAGATGAGAAGAAATCAGAATCCAAAGAAAAGAAGCATATGCTAAAAAATAAGAGGAAGAAAATAAGGGAAAACAAGAAGTCTCAATCCAAAAGACAGAAATGGTCACTACTCAATAGTCAAACGAACAAAAGGACATGAGATCTCTATCAATCTCTAGTCATCAAGAACAAAAACTCGGTAGTCAAATTCCACCAGTGAATCAAATAATGCTTCTTGTAGTCAGGAGGGTACCAAATCTTCTAGTTGAAAAAGTGAAATAATAAAAGAAAGAAGAAGGTCTAATGCTGAAAACCATTTAATGGCAACATGAGATCAATTAAAATACAAAATAAAGGACGTATCTAATGGTGAAAACCTCCTTGAGGCGCCAGAAGATGGAAGATTTGACACTACTAGAATATTTTCAAGAGAGATTAGTTATTCTGATAGAACCCACAGAGGTAGTTAATATTGGTACTCCATAGAGTCCCAAGATTCTTCATCCTACAACGTCTTTATCAGAATAAGAAAGATAGGACTTTACTAAGTTCTTCAAGAAAAGGCAAATCAATTTTGCCTAGTTATACGCTAATATGCCAAGACTTGATCCAGATATCATTATGCACCATCTCAATGTCGCTCTAGAAGCCAAACTAGTTAAACAAAAACTTAGAAAGATGCATCATCATATGCTCTTCTAGTGAAAGTAGAATTGAAGAAACTATTGGATGTATGGTTCATAAGACCAATCGCATATCCAGGAATGGGTGTCAACTATTGTGGTTCTATCAAAGCCAGACAAAAGTATCAGAGTATGCATAAATTTCAAGGACATGAATAAAGTATGTCCAAAGGATGACTTTCCATTACCAAATATTGATATCATTATAGATCTATCTATAGGACATGAAATGTTCTCCTTAATGGATGGTTTCTTAGGGTATAACCAAATCAAGATAGCTCGCAAAGATCAAGAGAAAATAACTTTTACATGCCCTTGGGGTAATTTCTATTGGAATGTTATGCCATTTGGGCTCAAGAATGTTGGAGCTACATATCAAAGAGCTATGACAACCATTTTTCATAATATGATGCATACTTTCATGGAGGATTATATGGATGATATACTGCCAGAAAAATCACATACAAGAGAAGAGGACTTGGAAATCTTAAACAAGATCTTTGATAGACTAGAACAATATAAATTGAGGTTGAATCCAAAGAAGTGTGCTTTCAGAGTTACATTAGGTAAACTCCTAGGTTATATCATATGAGCTCATTGAATAGAAGTGGATCCAGAGAAAGTAAAAGCTATCATGGAGATGGAATCCCCAAATAATATCAGTTAATTGCATTCTCTACAAAGGAGATTACAATCAATCAGGAGGTTTATATCTTAGTTAGATGATCGATGTTGTCACCCTTTTACTCACTTGTTACATAAGAATGTTCCATTCAGATGGGATGACAAATATGAGGAAGCTTTAACCCAAATCAAAGAATATATGGTAAATCCACCAGTGCTAGAAATACTAATTAAAGGAAAACCATTGTTGCTATACACCTGCACAATAGATGTATCATTAGGGGCTCTTCTGGAACAACATGATACTGAAGGAAATGAAAGAGAAATATATTATATTAGCAGAACTTTGGTTGGTTATGAGTTGAACTATACAATAGTGGAAAAGACATGTCTAGCAATGGTATTTGCAACTCAAAAATTGAGACATTATATGCTTGACCACTCTAATAGGTTAATTGCAAAGATTGATCCATTAAAGTATTTACTTAGCAAGGCAACATTAACTTGTCGATTGGCCAAATGGGTCATGATATTAAGTGAATTCGATATTGAGTATGTTGATCGAAATGCCATAAAATTACAAATAATTGTAGATCAACTGGTTGAAGTACCCCTGCATGATGATGCACCTTTACATATTGAGTTCCCTAATGTAGATGTTCTTACTATCAACATGAAGGCTTGGGAGTTATTCTTTGATGACTCCTACACACAACATAGATTAGGTGCAGGGATCTTATTCATAACACCTCATGGTCACACCATTCTTAAATCATATAGACTGCACTTCCCATGTACAAACAATACTGTAGAGTATGAGGCACTAGTCATTGGTATCAACATGGATATTGAATGGAACATAAAGGAGTTACATGTCTATGGAGTTTCACAACTAATAATCAATCATATCAATGATGAATATCAAGCCAGGGATGATAAACTAATCCGCTATAAGAATTTAGTTGACTATTTCAATGAACATTTTACTGAAATCACATTTACTCCAATCCAAAGGAATAATAATAAAGCAGTGGATGCCATGGATGCAATAGCATCTCTTTTGAAAAAATAAGAAAATCAAGAGCGTTATGAGTTCTTAGTGGAAGAAATCTTTAATGCTACCATTGATGCCCCAAATACCCAAATCATCTGCAACATATCTGTAACTGATGCCTCCCTATACAACCAAACCCTTTTGTACCTAAAAGATAATATCCTTCCTCCAAATTTATCCCAGAATTAGAACTGAAACTTTATCCCTCAATCAACTCATTATACCATTATTGTTGATACCCTATATAGGCGAGGTTTGGATGGCACTCTTTTAAGATGTCTCAAACATGAAGAATCTGAAAAAACTCTAAACAAAGTCCATGAAGGTATTTATGGCACACATTTAAGTGGTCTTATGTTGGCCAAGAAACTTATTCAATTGGGGTAATATTGGCCCACTATGGAAATAGATTATTTCACATATTTAAAGAAGTGTAAACAATGTCAGATTCATGGAAATCTCATTCATGCACCGATTTAAGAACTGCATCCTTCGACGGGATCATGACCATTCCCCTGATGGGGATTATATTTAGTGGGAAAGATAAGTCATTCATTTTCAAATGAACACAAATTCATTTTGATTGCAACTAAATGATTCATTAAATAGATTGAAGTAATGCCCTTGACAACAGTGACATGAAAATAGATATCATTATTTATCTTGAATTACATAATCTGTTGCTATGGTGTTTCTATGATCATTATCACTGATAATGGGAGACCTTTCAAAAATCAAGATATAAAAGAACTATGTGAGCGATTCTAGATCTAGCATAGGTTCTCAAAACCATATCATCCATAAGGAAATAGTTAAGTTGAGGTATCAAATAAAACAATCCTCAATATTTTGAAGAAGACAGTCAATGAGGCTAGTAGGGACTGGCACATTTAGTTGAGCCCTGCTCTATGGGCATATCACACTAGCATTCCTACACTAGTGGGGGAAACTCTGTATTGCCTTGTGTATGGATTAGAAGAAAACTTACTAGTTGAAGTAGAGATTCCTTCTCTATGAGTGTCATTGAAAGAAATTATCCAGAAGAAGAACAGAGAGTCTCTAGGCTAGAAGAATTAGAACTGATAGAATAGCATCACCAAAATTCTTCAGATAATTTAAGGGGATATCAATAGAGAATGGCGAGAAGCTACAATCACAAGGTCAAGGCTAGGGAATTTCAGATAGGAGATCTAGTTCTGAAAGAAAATCTGCACAACCAGGAGGATGGAGAGAAAAGGCAAATTTGAGCCAACTAGTTGGGTCCTTTTGTCATGGTAGTAACATATGGACATAAAAAGTATAAAAGTAGCAAAATCCAATAAAAAAGAAGTACAAAAGAGAAAATCCCTAAAAAGAAAAAAAGAGGAAAATACAAAAATAGTGAAAACAATGAAAACAATACAACAAAATGAAATATAAGAGGAAATGCAATAAATTTAATGGTGAAAACCTAGAAACAGACGCTATATAACCGTTGGCTCGTCTATCTATGAGTTCACCTTTTCCTTTCGCATCCATTTGACCTAAGCTATTAGCAGATATCCACAACTCACAAAGCTCATCAAATGAGGACATACTCAGCGTAGTCACTGTCCTTGATTATCTGAACAATTATCTACAGTGTATTCTACCATAGTTTTGGTCATCATTGTACATCCATGATAAATTTTATTTCTAGCTGGGGGGAAATTAAAAACTTAGCAAGGGGATTGAAATTTAGAAAATTCCAAAAACATCAAAAAACTTAGAAAAACTAAAAACAATAGGATTTTGAAATAGATGACAAGTTATAAGGCAACAAGGTTTAAACAAAATCGAGACATATCCAACAAAGTGAATCATGAAACTAAGAATTTAGAGATTCAACAAGGAAGTAACAATGCATATCAACAATCTTTAATCAGGATGATTATATCTATTTTGTCTAAGGGAACACACATGTAACATGTATGATTCAATCTTTGTATCTTGTTTTTTGCTAATCATGTACCTTATGCAACTCAATAATGTTTAAGACTAGAGGGGCTATGATGGGACATGATTATTTTTCTTTGTATGTTGCTTGTGGTTTATCTCTTAGTAATGTATATACCTGTCTAAGGACATGATCGACAAAAGATCATTGAGGATGTACCGAGTCATATGTGAAAGGGGATAATCCTTGTCTGTTATGCAAGAAATACTTAGGTCATCTTGGTTCCTTGTACCTAGATGCTTTTATTAACTTGCTATGTCAAAATCCATGTAAGAAGTACTCAGGTAATCTTGAATCCTTATATCAAGATGCTCGTATTTTCTTACAACATTTTAAAAGCTCAATGATGAATTTAATCACTATTTCAAAAATGTTGAAAAGATGGCAATGTCATTTAGGTCTTTTCATTTCCATTGCATTTTAATTTTCATTATAAGCATTCATCAACATTCAAGATCAACGGTTGAAATAATGATTGAGTATACTTGGACAAACAAAAACATTTACATTTGTATTTAATCCATTAGGTTCATTTCATTCATTTAGAATTCATTTGCATCTCATTATTAATTGCATTAGGTGCATTTCATTAAATCATCAATCATGGTAAAATGTATTAGTTTCATTCAATTCATTTAGGTTCATTTGCATTTTAATTAAGGTACGTTTGTAACATTTCATCATATCATCATTATAAACATTTAGTATCATTTTAACCATTTCATAAATACCATTTACATTCAAATCAAAACCATTCCATCTATACACAATATTTATATCATCATATACATATACATTATCAATAAGCATCATATGTACATTGCAATGTATCTAATCATAAAACATCATAGCATATCATGTAGATCATAATCATCAACATCTCTACATACATCATCATAGCATCATTCATTAGAAATGTATAAAGATCATAATCATCATAGTAAATGCATATAAGTCATCATAATAATGCAGCTCATCTAAGGATCTAATCTAAATCATCTCTTAATCATAAATATCATAGGTACATCATATAGAATCATTGCATAGTCATCATCGCCAATATAAGCAATAAAGTATGTTGGCATATGATGAACCGGCATGTTGATATGATGATAATGTATGTTGTCATTGATGTCAATAAGTGTAAGTGAACGGTATGAAGATTGAAAGAAGTTGGTGAACTGGTATGAAGAAATGCAGTGAACCGGTGTCGGGGTTTCACTAAGTGTGACTACCGGTTGGTAGTCTCAACTCTAGGGTTTCAAGTTTGGCAATCCAGCTTGTGCGATGCAACCGATGACATTCTGTGATGATTTAGCTAAGAGATGAGGATGAGATCAAGGTGCCACATCATCTTTGTGCACATGAAGGATTTCCTTGAGGATCTTGCATGAGAAGATCGACTGCATTAAAAGTCTACCTCGGGAATTAACATTCTTCTTGACAGTATGAGAAGAAAGCGTGATGAGTTACTGACTCCCATGTGCGGTAAAGAATGAATGATGCAAATTATCTTGTGATCTATTTGAGATTGTATTGATCTATGCAAAGTGTTTGGATGGTCTGGATTGGACCGCCTATATTGTAAACCTGAGATGCTTAGCGTTTAGGGTTTATGCTACCGACCTAATTGTTGTCTATAAGGTCGATGATGTTTTTTATTGTAAGTTGTTGGAAAATGTTGTCTGTGTATCTGAGTGATGAGATACTTTCTAGATCACTAAGAGAAAACTCTAGAGTGTGATTGCAGAAGTAGAGGAACTGAAAAGGATCTGCCTTGGCATGTAGTGTTGTTATTAGATTAGAGTTTTTACCTGTTGTCTTCTAACCATTTCAACAGTTTAAAAACCCCTTTACCAGGTAGCTTTAATAGGCTTATTGTAAATCCTCTAACCAGGTGACTCAGGTTTATTGAGTTCTTTAAATCCTCTAGCAAGGTAACCTTTAACAAGGTTTCAACTTTTAATAAGGTATATAGCCATCCCTTAACTGGGTGATCTTTAACAAGACCAATTCCTAGAAGAACTTTATTGTAAAGTCTTTAACTGGACGAAGCTCCTAACA
Source organism: Cryptomeria japonica (assembly GCF_030272615.1). Lineage (NCBI taxonomy): Eukaryota > Viridiplantae > Streptophyta > Pinopsida > Cupressales > Cupressaceae > Cryptomeria > Cryptomeria japonica. The sequence continues at coordinate 583,961,743 of NC_081413.1, forward strand.
GAGCGAGCTTCAAAAGAGGTCAAAAAAAATCTTGTGGGTATTCATCCCCACCATGGTTTTTCCCATTTGGGTTTCCACATGAAAAATCTGTGTGTCATGTGTTGTGCATTTTTCATGTGATTCTTTGTTTGAGTGATTATGCATGCAGAGTTATTAGGTTATTGTATTACTATTATACCACATGCATATGTTTATTGGTGAAGTTATTATCAAGTATTGAATGTATTTGAAGTGTTCAGACTTATCAGTCTATGTTGTCTAAAGTCTTATTGTGTTTAACCGGTATTGCCATGGTTAATTTTAGTGATGAAGACAACCGGTTGGTATTGCTTTAACTTGATAAGTTGTTGAGAAAGTTTTTGTCTGTACTGATTCACCCCCCCCCTCTTAGAACTAGTTAGGGTATCTATTGTTTATCATTATTCATCAATTGGTATTAGAGCAACTCCAGGTCCTTGGTGGTATAATTTTAACTGCTTGAGGTAAAATATCCTACCTTAATGATGAAGAGGGAAGGTCCTAAGTTCAATAAGGATAACTTCAAAATATGGAAGGATGAAATGAAGATCTATATCAAGAGTTTAGGTGCTCAACATTGGAGCTATGTTGAGAATTCCTATGTGATTCCCACTGGTACTTTGACTGATGATTAGAAGAGAGAGATTGAAGAAAATGGGCAAGTCATGGAAGCTCTTATTAGTAGTTTGTCTAATATTGAGTTCATTGATGTACAAGATAAGAACACTCCTAAAGATGCATGGGACACATTGAAAACTATTTATGGTGTTGACGAACACGTAAAGAAAGCTAAGGAAGAGAGCCTTAGAGGAAAATTTCAAGACATGAGGATGGTTGAAGGTGAGACCATTCAACAATATGGCATAAGAGTCAAGACTGTTGTTGGAGATATCAAGAGCACTGGTGGAACAATTGATGATGCCATCATTGTCAGTAAAGTCTTGAGATCATTGTTACTAGTCTATGCAATCAGAGTTGCTGCTATCAAGGAACTAATGTCTATTGACAAAACCAACGTATACTTAGACTCTATCATTGCAAAGTTAACTGTATATGAGTTGAATAGCTATGATGGCAGCATTCAGAAGACTAAGTAAGCTTTTATAGCATCTGTGGCACCAACTAGAAAAGGAAAAGAAGCAAGTACCAGTTATGAATCCATGCAAAGAAGAGGTATGGATAATGAGGAAATTTTGATGGAGTTTGAAGCTCTTCTTGCCAAGAGACTCCCAAAAGGTACTGGAAAATATAGAGGTAAGCTTCCTTTGAAATGTTTTTCTTGCAATAAGATAGGACATATAGCTGTTAATTGTCCTAATAATGACAATAAGGATAAACCAGAGAGGTTTAGAAAGTATAAAAGAGGAAATAGAAGAAATTGTCTTGTTGCAGTGGATGAAGGTGTTACTGATGAAGAATATAAGGATGAAAAAAATGAAGACATACTATTTGTAGCTGTGAAGGAAGAAGTGTCTGACAAGAAAGCACTTCTCTCTCAAATTGACAACTCTAATGAGTGGATAATTGATAGTGGTTGTTCTCACCACATGACTAGTGATAGAAGAAAGTTTCTGTCTCTAGAAGAATATGATGGAGGTGTTGTCAGATTTGGCAATGATGCACCATGTTTGGTGAAAGGTAAAGGATCCATCTCACTGAATGGTAAGAGCAGTGCAAATGATGTCTACTAGGTAGAAGGTCTTAAGGATAACCTATTCAGTGTTGCTCAACTAAATGATAAAGGACACATTCTGGAGTTGAAAGGTGGAGTCTGCAGTATAATTGGAAAGAGTAGTGAACTTATTGCCACCGATAAGTAGACTAGAGGTAACCTATTTCAGTTGAATGCCAAGATAAGTTGATGTCTAATGGCTAAGTTTGATGATAGTTGGATATGGAATAGGAGAATTCATCATATGAACTTTGATAATATTGTAAAGGCTAGTAAGATCAAGGCAGTAAGAGGATTGTCTTTGCTAAACAAACCAAAGAATTCCTTGTGCAGAGAATGTCAACTTGGGAAGATGTCTTCCTCAACTTTCAAATGTAAGTCTTTTTCAGCAAAAAAATTCTTGATCTTGTGCATACAAGTTTGTGTGGTTCTATGAAAACTATAAGTATTTAGGGAGATAGGTATTTCATGATTCTTACTGATCATTGCTCAAGAATGATGTGGGTCACATTCTTGAAAGACAAGTCTAAGGCATTTGGAAAGTTCAAAGCCTTTAGAACATTAGTAGAGAAGGAAAGTGGTCAAAAGATAAAATGCCTAAGAACTGATCAAGGAGGTGAAATCACTTCTAATGAATTCAACTACTATGAAGATAACATTATCAAGAGGCAATTGTCTACCCCAAGGACACCACAACAAAATGGCATAGCAGAAAGGAATAACAGGACTATAGTTGAAGCGGCTAGAAAAATGTTGATCCAAGGAAAGGTCGATCACACTTTTTGGAGAGAAGTGGTGAGCACTGTAGTCTGTACTATGAACTGGTTACTCATCAAGAAAGGTAGAGTTAAAACCCCTTATGAGTATTGGACCGGGAAAAATCCCACAGTGAGTAACTTTAAAGTATTTGGGAGTAAGTGCTATATCAAGAGAGGTGAGCATTTGAGCAAATTTGATGCTAAAAGTGATGAAGGAATATTTTTGGGATATTCCACTAGGAGCAAAGCTCTCAAGTGCAACAACAATAGAACACACAAAAAATGTTGAGAGTATCAATGTCAAGGTTGATGTATCCCCTGAGGAACCTAAGGAAACCTGCAGTGAAGAAGTGGAAGATGAATTGGGTATAGCCTCATAGGAACCGGTTAAGAAAGAAACAAGTAAAGATCTCAGTGTTCTTGTACCGGTAGAAGTTGCAATAGGAGAAGAAGAAGAGGTAAGTGAATAAGAAGAGGAAAAGCTAGCTAATCAAGCTAGAGTCATTCTTAGATATGTGAAACTACATCATGATCCAAAACAAATCATAGGAGATAAAGATGCAGGGATACTCACAAGAAGAAAATTGAAAGAAAACTCTGGCATGATTTCTGAATTAGAGCCCAAGACTTCTAGAGAAGTACTTATAGATGAAGATTGGATTAAAGCAATGGAAGAGGAGCTAGACCAGATAGAAAAGAATGTAAAATGGTCTCTAGTACCCAGACCAAAACACAAAAATGTCATAGGCACCAAATGGGTCTTTAGGAATAAGCTAAATGAAGAAGGCAAAGTTGTAAGGAAGAAGGCAAGACTTTTATGCAAAGGATATGCTCAAGAGGAGGGAGAAGACAATGGAGAAACCTTTGATCCTGTGGCTGGACTGGAAGGTGTTTGAATGCTACTTTCATTTACAACATTTAAGGGATTTAAGGTTTATCATATGGATGTGAAGTCTGTGTTTTTGAATGGAATCCTAGAAGAGGAAGTGTATACTGAGCAACCAGAAGGGTTTGCCTTATTAGAAGATAGCAACATAGTGTGTAGATTAGACAAAGCCCTGTATGGATCGAAACAAGAACCTAGAGCATGGTATAAAAGGTTACACTCTCATCCTGTGAAGATTGTATTTCAGAGAACAAGTGAAGATAGCAACATCTATCTAAAATCTAAAGGTGATTAGATTATGATCTGTGAAGTATTTGTAGATGACATAATCTTTGGAGGAGATGATAAAATGAGTCATGCTTTTGCAGATGAAGTGAAGAAAGAGTTTGAGATGTCTCTGATTGGAAAGATAAAGTTCTTCATTGGTTTAAAGATTCAGCAAATGAAAGAGGGTATCTTTATTACCCAGTCCAAGTATGTCAAAGAGGTATTGAAGACCTTTGGCATGGAGGAGAGTAAACCGGTTGGTACACTGATGGTGACTAGCTATAAACTGATGATTCAATGTTGGTGAATGAGAATGAGTATTGGTCAATGATCAGTAAGTTTCCCTATGTAGTGCACAGTAGATGAGATATTGCTCATGCAGTGGGCATAGTAGCTTGTTTTTCAGAAATGTCCTAGAGAATCCTACTTGGTAGTTGTCAAGAGGATTCTTAGATATCTAAAAGGAACAATTGACTATAAATTGTGGTATCCATTTAATGGTGACTATAACCTCAAAGTATATACTGATGCCGATTGGGTAGGTAATGTGGATGACCAGAAGAGCACAACTGGTGGATCATTATTTCTTGGTGGAAGACTAATCTCATGGATGAGTAAGAAGCAAAGTTGTATTTCTCAGTCTACAACTGAAGCAGAATATGTGGCAGCATTTATGAATTGCACTCAAGAAATTTGGATGAAACATGTTTTGGAAGGTTTCAAAGTACCTGTATCTAAACTAGTGAATATATTTTGTGACAACACAAGTGAAATAAATAGTTCCAAGAATCTAGTATTGCATGCTAGAACTAAGCACATTAAGCTTAAATATTACTTCTTGAGAGAGAAAGTTCAGAATAAGGAGGTTGTACTACAACATATTTCCAGTAAGGAGCAACTAGCAGACATATTCACTACTCCCTTACCGAAGACTACATTTTTCTATTTGAGAGGTGAATTAGGGGTTCTGCCCCTTCATGAAGTCAACTAGAGTTGTGTGCTCCACATCAGTTAGGTACTATAGTTTCAAATATTTGTGGATTGACGTGTTGAAGGATGCTACTCCATAGGGGGAGCAACATAGTCAAGAATGGAAGCTTGTTCCTCCACTTTGGCATTGTTGTCAAAGGGGGAGAAGATATCTGATGTATAGGGAGAAGATGTCTGATAATGAAGATACACTAGTCTATGATGTCTACAGTTGCAATGCTACACTAAGTATTCCCATAAATACCAAAGGGGGAGATTGTTGGCATATGATTAACCGACATGTTGATATGATGATAATGTATGTTGTCATTGATGTCAATAAGAGTAGGTGAACCGGTATGCAGATTGAAAGAAGTTGGTGAACCGGTATGAAGAAATGTAGTGAACTGGTGTTGGAGTTTCATGAAGTGTGACTACCGGTTGGTAGTCTCGGCTCTAGGGTTTCAGGTTTGGCAATCTAGCTTGTGCGATGCAACTGATGACATTCTGTGATGAGTTAGCTAAGAGATGAGGATGACATCGAGGTGCCATGTCAGCTTTGTGCATGTGAAGGATTTCCTTGAGGATCTTGCATGAGAAGATCGACTGCATTAAAAGTCTACCTTGGGAATGAACATTCTTCTTGGTGGTATGAGAAGAAAGCGTGATGGGTTACTGATTCCCATGTGCGGTAAAGAATGAATGATGTAGATTGTCTTGTGATCTGTTTGAGATTGTATTGCTCTATGCAAAGTGTTTGGATGGTCAAGATTGGACCGCCTGTATTGTAAACCTAGATGCTTAGGGTTTAGGGTTTATGCTACCGACCAAATTGTTGTAATGTCTATGTATATAAATAAAAATTCTAATATAATTATTGTAACATCATTTTTTATCCTCACTCCCACTTTTTACCATGGAATCTCGCTTCCCAATTTCAAATCCCCATCTCTGAACCTTGGTTATATTGAGTAACAATTCCCTTATTTGTAAGTTGTTGGTAGACATCTCCAACTCAGACCCTTCATCCCTTTCTAAGATAAAATTACTAGCATTTGTTGGTATTCCTACCATATGAAGTGCATCTATCAACTCCCATCTCAAGAATTATTTTACAGATGTATGAGTTCCACAAGCCCTCAAATGGGTCTTCTACCCTAACAAAAAAATACCTCCCTTCTAGAGGTGAGTTTTAGATAGGAGGTGTTGGATTGCATTTCCTATTTTGAAAAGTAGTAAACTCATCCCCCTTTTGTATATATTTGGGTTTCTCATTTCAACCCTTTGAAAGATGCAACAAATATTTTTCTAGTGTGGGTAAGGTTTCCTTATCTTCCTCTTCTTTTTCAGTGTGGTGAAGCCTATGAGGATATTTGTAATAGTTTAGGTATAATATTGAAGATGGACCCTGTGACCAGCGCCTTTTGTCACACTTCATTTTCTCATATTAATGTTGAAGTGGATATTTAAAAAGCTCTTGTTGGAGAAGTCAATTTACAAGTTAATGATAAATCTTGGAGCCAATTGGTGGACTATAAAGGGAACCCCTTTCATCGAAGGCATTATTTTGCTACAAGGAATTTGGCTTCTAAGTGTCTTGTAGGTCTCATAGCAGATCTTCCTCAACTTGTAGGATGGATGTTGTTTGTGACCATCTCATTACTTTCCCTAATGCTACTGCTTTTAAGGATGATGCTAGTTTTAAAGATTTAAACCTGTAACTAGGAAATCAGGTATAATCATCAAAGCCTAAATTAGGTAACCACAAAACCTAACAACCAATGAACATGAGTCCTAATACATCCAATGAAAGAATGAAAGATAAGAAATTTGAACAAAAGTGAAAACCATCACAAATGTCTCCCTTCATTGACCTCCATGATTCTTCTATCCCCTTCAAATTATGTGGATGTCACCTACAAATGCAAGTGATTAAAATCAAGATGATTGCAAGAAAGTGATTTGAAAGCAACAACATAAGATTACTCAAAACATAGTTAGAAATTGATCGAAAAGAGAGGTCAATTTATAAGAAAAAAATCCCCAAATTGAAGAAACAAAATTTACTCACAAATTGGCATGATTGAATGACAAATTATGACAAACTTGATGACAAGATTTCATGACAAATTTCTATTTAAAAATATGACAGATTGAGAGGAATTTGTGCAAATCAATTATGACATGATTAGGAGAAAAAATATCCCTTTAATTTATGACAAATTGAGAGAAATAATAGCTCATTGATTGAATGACATATTAAAGAGAAAATAGCCTCATGACTTATTACATGATTGAGCACAAAAAGGGGAGGAGCTAATTAGGGGAGAAAATTAGGAGGGAAAATTAGTGGGAATTTGAAATTAAAAAAATTAGTAATTAGGTGGAAAAAGGAAAATTAGAAAATTAGGAAATAGGGATCAAGTGAAATTAATTAATTAATTCACATTTATTAATTAACTCAGAAAATACTAATTATCCAATTAAAAACGTATTTAAGCGTGACATGAAAGACTTAGGAAAAATGGAATCAACTCATTTATCCTAAAGAAAAATATTAGTAGGATTAAATGAATAAATCACTAAACCCTAAGAGAAATTAGGTCATGATAAAATTAAAGCCAATAAATGATAAAGATTACAATCAAAGGGAGAAATGACAAATATTTGATAATTACAAGAAATCAATACCGATTGACTAATGAATATCAATGACAAATTGATTAGGATTGACAAAAGGATCAAATTGATAGATGACAATTGATAAAGGATCAATGACCAATAGATCCAAATTTGATGAATATTGATGATTGATTGAGATCAAAGATGAAAAAATCAAAGATTGATAAAAGGTTGACTTGATGAATGTTGACATGATAGTAAGATTGACAAAGACCAATGACGAATCAATCACAAATTGACAAGATTGACTAATAATTGATAATTGAAAGAGGATCCAAAATGACGGAAATGGATTGAAGATGATTGAAAATTGATTGGAAATGATTGAAATATAGGACAAAACCATAATTCAACATGAATTAGGATTGATGATATCTAATTGACATGAAAAAATTGATCACAGCCAATGATTGCAATTCAGAATGATATTGACAAGACCTAATTCAAAATGTGATAGATTAGAGTTGAATAGGAAAGAAATGAAGAGGAAAGACACAATTTCAACAAACAATAAAGATCTAATGTGTGACATAGAGCAAATATCAATAAGATGTGAAAACACTAAAAGAAGGTCACACGGACATGTTAAAGTATGGCGCCACAAGTGTTGACCATTTTTATATTCCTACAAAACCCATTCCTATCTCTTCTCCTCTTGGTTCTATTAAGCTATTGTGAGATTATGCTTCAAGCAACCAAGATCAAAGAGACTACAAGATAGCACAATGACAAGAGAGATAAAATATGACAAGAATAAAAAATATTCCTATCAAGATGCAAAAGAGATCAACTGGATCATCATAATTGTTACATACAATGTAGATGAGCCTTCTTATAAAGGCAAGGATAAGAGACAAAAGAGAAAAAAATGATTACATGTGGCCCAATGAGATGCAAGGGTAAGTAGGAGAAATAGTAAAATATTCCACATGAGGTGGATCACCCACCAAAAGTGGAATTAGCACTCCACAATAAGTGAATATGATAAAGTAACAACAAGATCATACCATAAAAGGTGGAAATTATCCTACATACACACTCCTAATGTATCCACATCTCCCTAAGTGTCTCATAAGAAAACTACAATGTTATGCATGTATCTAGCTAAACTTAAGTAAAGTGTAATTATATCCAAGATGAATAAATAATTACATCAACACCCCACCTTAAGTGCAACTTAAGGGAATGCACTTAAGTCTACAATACAACTAAGAAATGAAAGAAGGGTCCTGGCTACAAAGCCATGTTAGGTACCCATGTACAAATGCAAATGTAATCTCTCATAAAGTAGGGAAAGAGAGAAAAACCCAATGGGAAAAAACCCTCCCCTAAAAGAAAGATGAAAACTATACAAAGAACTCTTAAAGAAGTGTGTGAAGGACCAAACCCCATGTGAGGAAAACCTCCCCCCCCCCCCATATGAGAGAAGAATAAGAAGAAGAAGAGAGACTAAGTAACCCCCCCTCAATGTAGAATCTGTACCAATGGTAGAAGATCAAAAATGGATGAAGAAACTGCTCCATGAATATCAAACAACATTCATCCCCTTGGGAAGAAACAAAACCAAAGGTATATCCATGAACTCTCCCCAGTCATGAAGGGGAGAAGTAGGAAAAAACCTCATGATGAATAAAATCTCTAAAAACTACTCAAGTGTCCCCATGTCAATGTTGAAAGTTAACCCCTCCAAAGGTGGTGTATTGATCCACATTACTAAAAAAGGCACTCCAAGATCTAGTGGTGATGAATGTAGAACAAGACCCAAAGACTCATATGTCTCCTCTAAGGATAAAGAGACCTCCTCCAACTACGGTACATAAGAATCCACAATCATGTCAACCTCAAAAGAATGATCATGTAGAGAATGAACAAGAGGGCAATATAGGACTCTACAAACAAACCTACAATGTCCGTGAAGTAGTCATCCCAATTAACTAAAGATGGAAGACAATGAATATCTTGCTACACTGAATCACAAGAGGGCAAAACTGTTGCACTATCTGCATCATCGGGTACAATAGGTGATGTGATATCAAGAGGAGAAGATAAAATGCAAGGCTCAAGAACACAATCACATGTGAGAATCCCCAAGTTTAAGTACCCAAAGTTCTCCTCAAGATCTAAATAATCACAATTTAAGTGTGATCATCATATGTAAAATCATCATATGAAGAATCATCCTCATCAATAGGAACAAAAACTAAAAAGGAATATAACCGAGATGCATGATCCACAACCCCAATCACAATGATAGTTGTACTCTCCAAGTCTCTAATGATAACAGACTTGGGTGTGAACTCCACAATTTTCCTTGTTGCCCCATGTGTGATTTGATAGATGGAAAGAAGATTGTTTGTCAAATGGGGTACACACAACACATCATTGAAGGAGTTATCCCCAATGGACATAGTTCCTTTCCCAATCACATCCATGTATGTATGATCACCCATCAAAATCTGTGGCATGGTGTAAGGCTCAAATATAGAAAACATAGTCTGCGAAGATGCCATATTATGAGAAGCCCCTTAATATAGAAGCCATCTCCCTGAATCATGACTTATAGTAGCACAAAGAGCTTGTCCTTTTCTTGTCCCAAAAGAGTGATTCTTCCCACTTGTTGAGGCCATGAATTCTTACCCTTTCCACTTTGATTGTGAGGAAGTGGAAGGTGACGAATCCTCCTTCTTGTAGGCATTAAAGAAATCAATGTTGTTCTTTTTAAGGATATTTATGAGCTCATCAATCTTCTTAGAATGGAAACGACGCTCCTCATGACCAACATTTTTACAATAGGAACAAGTATGTCTCTTCTTCTTTGGTGAATTGTCCTTTTTGGAAGAGGATGAATCCCCTTGTTGTGGAGAAGGTGGTGCTTTGTCCTTAGACTTTGATTGGCCTTTCTTCTTGTTTGAGTTTTCCCTTCCTTGATTTCCTTTGTTCCTTGAGTTGCCACATATGCTTGAGAATTTGAAGTCTTAAGAATGCTAATGCACTTCATTTTCTCCATCATAAACATGTTGGTGAAAGCATCAAATGTAGGCATTGTGTAGCTTGAACCTATTATCATTCTATGGGTTTGGAAAATAGAAACAATTTATGTTGCATATTCTTGTGGAAGCTTTCCCATCAAATTGAAGATCAATCGAGTATCCTTCTTATCAATGCCACAATCCTTCAGTTGTGCCCTCAACTCCTTTTCCTTAGTGACATTATCTTGTGTTGTATCAAAGTTCTTGGGATCTAACAGGTGAGATCACTATCAATTTGATATCCCCTAATCTCATCACCTTGACCATATGAAACTTTTGCCAAGTATCCTTAATTAAAGTAAATTTCACAATATGAATGATGAGATATTTTAATACATACCTTCGTAAGGTACCAATTCCCATGATTTTCTTAGTGAGACAATCCAAGTGAGCATTGGGATCAATGGGAGAAAAAAAAGTCTCATCAATGTAATGAATTAATCCTTTTCCCATAAGTTTACTCCATGCATCAATTTTCCAAGTAGCATATTTATGTGGAGTTAAGAGAGGAAACTTAGAAGAACCCATAGCAGCAAAAGGAAATAACAGAAGAGAACAAGAGACACTCGCCCCCAAATTTACTCAATCAAACTAACCCCCCCCAAAAAAAATGAAAAATAAATGATAATTTTGGCACTTTATATGTAGTGCATGTACAATAGGCCACTTGCAAACAATGACAAAGTTGACTTCTAATTTTGTTTTAGAACTTCCCCCACTAGCCTAAGAACTACAATGCAAAAGACCAAAAGTGTAGATCTATGCAATACAAGTGCCAAATTGGCCAAATATGAAAGTAGATGAAAAATTCTGCAGTTTAAACAAAAAGGGCACCTGAAAAGAAGTTCGTATGAGCCCAAACGAAGTCCTGGAAGTTGCAAAAACGGGGATTGGATAGGTATAGTCACCAAAAACTGAATTTTCTGAAATATATGTCCACTCAAATCCAAAAGTAACACTACCACATGAAATAACACGAAAACTTAGCCCATTTAAAAAAAAAATCACTCCAAAAGGAGAAAAAATGAGCAAGATATGGCCTTCCAAAGTTGAACTACAAAACTGAAAAAGCTAAATGGTGAGGGGAGATTTTTTTTCAAAAAATGATGACATCAACAAAACATTAGGCTAAATTTGACGGCTATATGGTTGTCATCAAAACTTCACCTCCCTTGATGACTTGGCGTTTGTATTGTATAGATAGGGTGATGTGGCACAAATCGGATGATGTCACTTGGCATACAACAAAGCTGATGTGGAAGGATTACGTGGCACCTTACACTAATGTGACAGATAATGTGTCAGTTCGTATAGCTGATTGTGCACACAAGTGGCATTGGCATGGACAGATATTTGGCAGGAGTGATGTGGCACTGTAGTGCTGACTGTATACCACGTGGATTTCTCTGGGCGAGTTAGGGAACGACACATGTTTCTGATGTGGCAAAAAAGAACAAAAACCCGAGGCACATGTAGTGGAGATCAATGGCAAAGTGGGTCCATCGAGGGATACTGACCAATGTCTAGAAGTCGTTGGAGGCGCTGTAGTGAGCCAGCGAGGGAAGCGCTGACGCAGGGAACAATGATGCCTAAACACAGGAGTGCTGGCACAAGGAAAATGAGCTAGCCAAGAGCACGGGTAACATCAGCGAGAAAGTGCGGCCAGAAAGGAGTAGCCATCTGTCGGGAAGAAGGAACTAGCCGGACTGCGCAGGGCCGCCGATGGTGATGAACAGTCAGTACAAGGAGAGATTGGTGGGGGTCGGAGAAGGTGGTGTGCCTGGTGGGAGTAATACCTATGGACAAGAATGACCAGTAAAATTATGTGTAGTGTTTGAACAGGGTGGTATTCGTTGCAAACAATTTAATGTGCTAGAGTACGGATCGGGGGGTCAAACCCCCCGTAAATATAATATATATTTGATTTTTAAATAAACTTTATCAAATAACATTAAAGAACTGTGATTTTAAGAAAATAAGAATATTAGAAATAAATAGCAAAGAAAATAATTTTTTTAAAAAAAAACCATACCGCCTAGTCAAATTGGCTAAATTTTTCCTCTGAAGCCCCAAATCTGATTTTCACCCAATATTGGCGAATTTATAGTCAAACTTCATGGAAAAGGCCATCCAGACGCAATGGTAAGGTCGGATCTAGTCTAGAACACCTCTATAAAATGTTTCTCCTCAAATCTTCCTCTTGACCTCCTTTAAAATCTCTTCAAAGGCTATGCAATGGCACTCCAACCGCTCTGATACCATGTGAGATTAGTTGAAGCAACCAAGATGAAAGAGACCACAAGATAGCACAATGACAAGAGAGATAAAATATCAAAATAATAAACTGTATTCATATCAAGATGCAAAAGAGATCAATTGGATCATCAAAATTGTTACATACAATGTAGATGAGCATGCTTATAAAGGCAAAGCTATGAGACAAGAGAGCACACAATGAGACGTGGCTCAGTGAGATGCAAGGGTAGGTAGGGGTAGATAGGAGAAATAGTAAAATATTCCACATGAGGTGGATCACCCACCGAAAGTGGAATTATCACTCCACAATAAGTGGATATGATAAAGTAACAACAAGATCACACCATAAAAGGTTGAAATTCTCCTACATAGACACTCCCAATGTATGTACATCTCCCTAAGTGTCTCATATGAAAACTACTACTTTATGCATGTACCTAACTAAACTTAAGTAAAGTGTAATTATATCCAAGATGAATTAAAAATTACACCAACAATTGTCTATGGATCTAGGGCCTTCTTTTGGTGTAGCTTCTACTAATCCTAGAGGTGTTGTTTGCTAGCTCAATTCTTCCTAAAGTTTGACTTATAAACTTTAAAGTGTTAAATAGTCAAAGTTGAATGACATTATCTAGGCTTAATATGTGTAGTACCTCTCTCTTTTGACTTGACCGACTTTATAATTATGGGTTTTTTGTGTGTGGTTTTGACCCCTTTGGTGTTGGTCAATTTTTGGTTTTGATGTGATGCTTGACTATGCTTCCTAGATTTCTATGTGAATTTGATACCATATGTTAAATGGGGTGTTAGAATAATGATTTTTTAATCATTTGATGTTATCTGATGTATCTATGCTTTGAGTGTTGGATGATTATAGATGGATATCTTTTGTTATGTTAGAATTTGATCTTGATGCTCATAGATGATTATATGTTTTCAATATTACATTGTATATTATCTCTTATGTGTTTGGGGTGAAGGAAAAAAGTGCCACACTGCTCTTTATGGGCAATCTACGTCACTTCCATTCGCTTTTAACGATGTGGTGTTATATGGTGTATATGCACATGTTCCATGGTTTGCTTATGCATCATCCCCATGGTTTGCTTATGGTTTGCTTGGGGAATCTGTGTCAAAAAACTTTTATGTTTGAAAAAAATTAAAAAATAAAAAAATTTGGGGGTTTATTCTGAAGATTTTGGTGGAAGATTGTCGAAGCTTTGAATCAAAATTGATTGGCTCATTGGTTGGATCTTGAAATTTTCTGTTGTGGTCAATTATGTTTCTTCTTATCTCATTTTGTTAGTGTTTTGAGGTAAGGATTTTATCCTTGCCTTGCATGATAAATTTTATTTCCAGGGAGAAGAATTAAATTGATGTTTATGGTGTAGAATGTAGAAATTGGGGAATTCTAACTTCAAATTGTTCAAATTGGGGTGAACTTTTATAGTGATCTAGAAAATATTGGGTTTCTTGTTTATATTTGACTTTACAAAATTGGGGGTTTGCCTTTCTTTACAATCTGCTAAAATCGGGTTTCAGGTTAAAATTAGATTTTTATTTATTTTTCTTATATGGGAGGGTCTACATTCAAGGAAATTTTAGTTCAGTACAAATCTCTGGGGATTGAAACTATTTTGATATTATGGTTATCACTGTCAAATTTGTGAGACAGAGGAAATTTATATCTTCTATTTAATTTTTTGTTAATGAGAAAAAGGATTATATTTCATTTCAATTTTAATCTATCTAAACTTAATCTTTTCTAATTCATTATCAATATCTTTTGTAAATTATTGAAATTTTATGATTATATATATATATATATGAATTTAAATATGCATTGATGAAGCAATGAATCGAATCATTTTTTGTCGTCTGTTATTTTTTTTCCTTGCCTATTGGGCAGTGTCGTGGGGAAACCCATAGTACATGGGGATTCTCAATCCATGGACTGTGGGGGAGCTTTCCCCATGGTTGTGGGAAGCCACTTCCCATGGCATGGGGTGGCTCTTTCCATAGCTATGGGGGAGTCACTCCCCATAGCCCATGGGAAATTCTTAGTCTCTCTGTCATATGGCTTTGGCATTTAGCTTCAGGAAAACTTTATTGGATTTTTTTTATGCTTGATGGAATATATATATATATATATATATATATATATATATATATATATATATATATATATATATATATATATATATATATATATATATATATATATATATATATATCTGTGTGTGTCTATGTGTCTGGTGCTCAGGCAATTGTGTTTTTCAGTTTAGATGGTATTGTTCTCTGTAATGTTATGCAGATATTTTATAAATTTCATATATATATATATATGTGTGTGTGTGTGTGTAAATATGAATTAATGATTGAGTTTGGGTAATTGTATTTGAATCATTGCATCATGTATGGAAATTCGATTATATGAGAGTAAATTTTTATACAATACTTAATGTAGTGTATAAACATATGGCCATGTGTTTGAGCAATTAAGTTACCTTAAATTAACCAAGGAATTTAATGTAATTGTCAAATATAGAACTAATCGTTGATCTACTAAACCTTCCTATTCTTGATTTTTTGTATCTATGTACATATTTGTGAATTTTACTACCCTAGTGGAATTATTCGAATGAGTGATCTTTACATATTATTTCTAGAGGCTTGGGGGGCAGGGTGAAAGTTTTGGTGTTCAATATTTTACTTCCTTGTTTCTCTTATTGGATTTAAGTTCCTACCGGTATGTTGTGGAAGCTAGAGGATTATCCCTAGCCTACTCAAAATCCTCCCTATGTATTATTTAATTATACAAAGAGGGTCATGCCTTGGTATGGTTATTTAAGTGTTTTTCATGTTAAGATTACCTATTTGGGATCCTGATTTGTATTTCCTAGATGCTTTCATCAGAGAGTGGCTTTCATTGGGGGTTGGAACCCAAATTGGCCGCTGGGGTAACTCAATGGAAGTTTGTAATCAAGTGATAACTTAGTTTAATGAATTGGGGATGGGTAGTTAGTTCACATTAAATAAGATAATTATTTGGATGCATCTCTTACTTCTGAATGCTCGTATAGGTTTAGTGTAAGATGAGAGGGCCTAGAATGATGTCCACCAATCTTGTCTCCATGAAAGGTTGGTATGGTCCACTAGAGTTGTATGGGGGCCGAGGGTTGGGAGAGGTTACCAGGGTCACCCAGGATGGGGGTTGGGACCCAGAGAAGACCTACCAGGGTAACTCATGACAACCTAGTGATGACACTCTCTTCCCAGTTGCATACCTAGTGGTTTTCTTGGTTTTTCTCTATGTTTGCTTGGGCCTCTGGAATCTAGAAATTGATTATTTTCCTTCTAGTCTCTCTATTCCATTTTGTGATTTCCTTGTGAGTACTTGACCTTACCTATAGTGGTTTCCACTTTTTGACCAAATTTTACACTTAGATGAACATTATGAAAAAAACCTTTACTTTCTGACATCTATAACTTTTAAATCGTCAAGAATTTGAAGATTATGTAAAGTGGTGATTTGTAACATCTTGTTTGCAGATTCTAAATATATTTTTTTCAATTTTTTTAAAATAAAATTTTATTGATTTTTCCATCTCCCTCAAAAAGTAGTTTTTACAGTGAACAACATTTTTTAAGAGTGATATGCATCCTGAAACACATAATTTTTTTTCTATAAATGATAAAAACTTAATTATTTTGAATTTTGGTTTGTAACATCAATACCCAGGGCATGCACTTGGTTTGATAGTGATATGTTGAATATTTTTCATCTTAATTAGTTTCAAAGTTTGACTAATCATAATTTAGATATAGGTGTATGTTTGAACACATAACTTGTTCTATATATATCAAAATTAAATTTTATTTTATTTTATTAGAAAGAAGACATCAATACCTAGGGCATAGATATTTTCAGAATTTTTTTGAATTAGTTTACTATTTTTCCCCATGCATTGAACAAAGAAGTTCATGTTTGGTGAAAAACCTACATTCATAAGAAATAAAACAAAAATATATTAATGAAATTATATACATTAAAAATTATACTATTTGGAAAGCTTATAATAAGGACTAAATAATTAAAAAAAAAAACTTCTAAATGAATTCAGTTGACCCCCCAAAAGATAATGTAGAATTGGTTTTTTATCAACATTTGATAGATGCAAAGGAGACTCCACTGCAAGTATGATTTAGAAGTAGAGAGATTCTATCCAAGAAATATTGATCTAAGAGCCTTTGATCTAACTCTCCTCAATTAATTACTTCAAAATTGACCTCTTAAATCTTAAATCATTATATTTTTTTTAAAATGTATGATTTCAGAAAAAATCAGGATGTACCAAAAAGTGGGAACTAGTGTTATTTTCATACAAGTCTTGAATGTGTTCTTGCATCATGTTAGTCCTTCCTCTTTTCTTTGGGGTCTGATTGATGCCTCCTATCACGGGTGGTGGACCTAATGGTACCACATGGTTGGGTGGAGTGCTATTCGCACCCATTGGGTTTTGGTATGAGTTGTATTCATGATCAAGATTGTTCCAGATTGTGAGCACATGAGATTATTGTACTTTGTAGACTTAGATCCTTTTGGATACCTTGTAATGTAATTATGATCATATGTATATTCATGAAAATGTAATTTGAACCATGTCCCTTGAGTAGGACAATGTTGTATTTTTTGTAATAGTTATTCTCTCCATCATTTCTATTTAATCATGTTATTTAAATTATGTTTTTGTGAGGCCTTGAGGGCACTTAATTGATTATATGTCTATATATATTATCTTGTATCTTCTTCTAGCATTGTAAATGTGTGAGACATTTTTTTTTTAAATAAATAATCATCCATATTTTATTGGTTTAAATTTTTGTCCTCTAGGCCTCATAGCGAGGGTGTTACACTTGGTACCAGAGTCCATGTTCAAAAACTGGGATTCTTGGGGCATACTTGGGTTCTTTTATTGTTGTTGTTAGCCTTCTAGTTAGTGATTTATTTTCTTGTCCTAAGCTTGTCCCTTGTGTGTTGTTGTGTTGTCCAGAAGGATGTCGAGAGAACGAGGAAGAGGCCATGGTATAGGCCAATGTAGGAGATGTGGAAGAGGGGTAGAAGCTGATAATACCCCCACATAGAGTTTCCATGGGGATTTCAGGAATGTGAGCAGTGTTTCAGTAGGGAATCAGTTGCAAGTATTGCTTGAGCAACTTCTTGACCACTTGGGTTCTGACCGAGATAAGGGGCTCGTGAATTGTCATCAGTGAGGCCAATTAATGATATGTTAGAACGGGGGGTTGCATTCATGAGAAACTTAATAAGAAATCAACCTCCTAAATTTCATGGTACTAGAACAGGTTTAGAGGTTGAAAACTAGTTGATTGAATTGGACCGATGTTTCGTTATGCATCCCTTCAGTACTAACACTAAGTCTAGATGTACAATCATGCATCTGAGAGGTTTCACATCCACATGGTGGCAGTTAGAAGAGAAGAAGCCCTACCTTGACATCAATACCATCTCTTGGGATTTGTTTGTGGAACATTTCCTGACATGGTTCCTTTCTAATCATTGGAGGCAATACAAAGTAGATGAGTTCCATGACTTGCATCAAATGTCCATGTTAGTAGAACAGTATCAACATCTTTTTACAAGATCAAGAGATATACTGGGAAAGGAGATGGTGATACCATGTTAGTGTAGAATTTTATCAAGGGTCTCAATGATCGGATTAGTGGAGATGTGCGGGTTTTTGAGCCTAAAACCATGGAATTTGTAGTTGAGAAATCCCATTTGGTTGAGGAGAAACTTGCTAGGGCACATGGGACTCACTTAGGAGTACAGACTGGTAATATATCTACTGGTGGTTAGGGCTCTAGAGTAGCACAAACTAAGGGAGTAGGATCTTTTCATGGTTAGTAGCAGCATCAATCAAAGCATAAGAATTCCTCTTATCAGTAGAATGAGGGTGCCTAATAAGGGAAGGACAAGATTTGGAAGAGGAACAAACATGACCACAATGATCGACCCTCTCATAGAACTCTGACATCAACTAGTAGAGGTGGTCATCAACAGTCGAGTGCACCTTTTGGAGGTGGTGGTGGTACGTGCCAAGGTACATGATATTTCTTTCATTGGAAGAAGGGTACACAGGGATCTAGTTAAAGACCAGCTACTTGAGAGCATACGATTAGGGATGTTGACATGAGTCATATGATATGTATGCATGGATGGACAACCACTAGGCAAAACATCAGAGCACTATAGTGGAGACATCAAGTGTGTTGCATGGTAATTTTGTATCTATTTTGTTTTATTCCAGAGAAACTGATTCTTTTATTTCATCTTCTCTTATTAAGAAATATGGATTAGCGAAAATAGAGTAGGGTGTTAGGTAGCAAGTAGAGTTAGCCTCTAGGGATAAAGTCATAGTAGAAACCTTGGTTCGTGGATGTGAATTGTAGATTGGTAAAATACACACCTGCAAACCTGTGTATCATGCCCTTGGGTTCTTATGATATTATTTTGGGCATGGATTGGTTGTCAACCAATCAGGCAATCATAGATTAGTGAAATAAAATAGTGGTGTGTTTGGACCATTTTGGAAACTTGGTTGAATTGGTTGGCATACAAAGACCATTTTCGCTATGCCTAATTTCAACTATGCAGTTAAAGCGATGTATGCGTCAGGGATGTCAGCTATTTGTTGTGTTAGTGAATGACTTATAGATGGATAAAAGTAGGGAGGTATCACTCGATGACCATCCCTTGCTGAGATAATTTATAGTTGTATTTCTGAGTGAGATCTTGGGTATGCCTCCTAAGAGGGACATTGATTTCAGAATTGATTTAGTGCTCAGAGTTGAACCTATCTCATGCACTCCATATCGCATGACAACTTAGGATCTTGAAGATCTTTGTTTGCAGTTGGAGGACTTATTGGTGAAAGGGTTTAACTAACCTAGTGTCTCTACTTGGGGAGCACCTATTATATTTGTGAAGAAGAAAGATAGGTCTCTCCAATTATGCATTGATTACCGACAATTGAATAAATTAACAGTGAAAAATTATTACATGTTGTTGAGGATTAATGATATGTTTGATCAGATAAAGGGGGTGAAGGTATGTTCTAAGATTAATCTAAAATCAGGTTATCACTAGTTGAGGATCATGGAGCCAGATATTCATAAGACAACCTTCCACACCCACTATGGCCATTATGAGTTAACTGTCATTCCTTTTGCTTTGACTAATGCACCATCCATTTTTATGAGCCTTATGAATGGCATATTTAGGACATATCCGGATAAATTTTTCCTCATGTTTCTTGATGACATATAAATTTATTTAAAAACTATGGAGGAGCATGAGGAGCATTTGAGACAGGTATTGCAATGTCTGAGGGAGAACCAGTTGTATCTAAATGTGGCTAAATGTGATTTCATTAAGACCTAGATCAAATACATTGTGCATGTCATTTTAGGAGAGGGTATTGTAGTATATCCCTCAAAGATCCAAGCTATTCTTCAGTATCTTTCACCTACAAATATATCAAAGGTTCGAAGTATCATGGGTTTGGTAGGTTACTATCAGAGATTTGTTCAGGGATTCTCTAGAATTTCTCATCCCATCACTTCCCTGTAGAGGAAAGGGAAGAAGTTTGTATGGTCAGAGAAGTGTCAGGAAGCCTTTCAAATTCTTAAGAAGAACCTGACCAATGTGCCTATTTTGGCAATTCCTAATCCGTCCAGTGATTTTATGGTCTGCACAGATGGCTCTTTGGAAGGGTTAGGTGTGGTTTTGATGTAGGACGGGAGATTGATTTCATATGAGTCACGCAAACTTAAGAACCATGAGCTTAACTACCCTACACATGATTTGGTTCATTGGAGGCACTTTCTCCTGGGGCATCGGTTCGAGTTGTATACAAATCATCACAACTTGCAGTACATATTTAGGCAATCGATCCTTAATGCTAGACAGAGGAGATGGATGGAATTCCTTTGTGAGTATGAACTTGAGGTTAAGTACATTTAGGGAAAGGAGAATATAGTTGCAGATTCTCTTATTCGTCATTGGCATGAGATTTTAGTGGTAACTCTAGAGGGGGATTCGAGAGGTCGTATTATGGTAGCACTCCTTGCAGACACCTTGTATTAAGAAGTTTGTTCTGAAGTAGAATCTAGTAGATCTTTGGAAGAGAGATTTGTAGGTTATTCCCTTGATCCTGATGGTCTTTTATGACATTTGGGACATACCTATGTACCTTTTTTTGAGGATCTTCACATTTTGATACTTCCTGAGGAACATTGAGCACCATATTCTACTCATCCTAGTGTCAAGAAGATGCATGCGGATCTTTGATAGTTATATTTTTGGTCGGGTATGAAGAGGGATATAGTAGATTTTGTAGCTCGATGCTTAGAATGCCAGAGAGTGAAGGAAGAGCATCAACATTTGTCAAGACTTTTGCAACAACATCTTTTTCTAGTATGAAAATGGGATAATGTTTCTATGAATTTCATTGTGGGTCTACCTAAGACCTCATATCGTCATGATGCTATCATGGTCACCATGGATAGGTTGACCAAAGTTTCACATTTCTCACCTGTCCAATCTTCTTATAATGCAGGGATGGTGGCCAGGATTTTCATGGAGGACATTATCAAACTTCATGGTATTCCTCAAAAGATCATTTCAGATAGAGATCTTGTATTCACATTAGCCGTTTGGAACTCCCTTCAATAGGATTTAGGTACCCAGTTGAATTTTAGTTCAGTCTATCATCTTGAGACCGATGGACAAACTAAGATGGTCAACCAGGTGTTGGAGGATATGCTTTGTATGTACGTTATGGACCAGTAGAATCATTGGGAGGAGTACTTGTACTTGGTGGAATTATCTTATAACAATGGTTATCACAGTTCTATCGGTATGGATCCTTTTCAAGCATTATATGGTCGTCCTTGTCAGACTCCCTTGAGTTGGGACCGATTAGAGGTTAGGGTGCATCTAGGTTTGGATATTCTTAAGGATATGGAGCAGCAAGTAGAGATGATCAGAGAGCATTTAGTAATGACACATCATGGGAAAAAGAAGCATATTGATGCGCATAGAGTGGATCAAGTGTTCTTGCGTGTGCAACCGCGAAAGAGTCCAATCCGTTACGGAAAGGGCTGTAAGATTGCATTGCGCTTTGTGGGACCATTTGAGATTTTAGAGAGGATTGGTCCAACTGCCTATTGACTTTCTCTATCGCCTAGTCTCTCGCCCATTCATGATGTTTTCCATGTTTCAGTTCTTCATCAATACCACCCTGATATATCTCACATTCTTGAGTGGAATTCTTTACAGGTTGAGGATGGGAAGCTTGCACTCAAGCCCATGGATTTTTTGTAGCAAAAGCATCAGGTTCTTAGAGGTAGAGATATTGAGCAAGGCAGGGTCCAGTGGGATCCTGATGATGATTCTTCTTCTACTTGGGAGGAGGATCCTTACATGTGTGAGCTTTATCCATATATTTTTTCAGGCTTCTAGGAGTAAGCCTAACTCTAGGGGGGAGTATGTAGTCCCCCCTCTCTTTTGGCTTGACAAACTTTATAATTATGAGATTTCTATGTGTGGTTTTGACCCCTTTGGTGTTCATCAATTTTTGGTTTCGATGTGATGCTTGACTATGCTTCCTAGATTTTTATGTGGCTTTGATACCTTATGTGATATGGGGTGTTATAATAATGATTTTTTAATGATGTAATGTTATTTGATGTATCTATGCTCTAAGTGCTAGATGATTATAGATGAATATCTTATTTTAAGTTAAAACTTTATCTTGATGCTCATAGATTATTATATGTTTTTTTATCTTATATTATATATTATCTTTAATGTGTTTGGGGTGAAGGGGGAAAGTGTTGCACTTCTCTATATGGGTAAGCTACGTTAGCTCCATTCCCTTTTCATGATGTGATGTTATATGGTTTGTATGCACATGTTTGATGGTTTTCTTATACAGATGCACGTACCGAGTATCAACTCCACCTAAATCTTCAGGTCTGAATGTGCTCTTCAACCCAATGGTAAAGTGGTAACTAAAGATATCAGTTAGAACCTAGATATTTCTCCTTTATCAGGTAACCATGAGGTTGTGGCCAATCTTGTATTGTTAATGTCACCCTCGTGTTTGGGTTGTGTTGTGGACCGCTATTGCCTTCTCAAAGTCAGTTTATGTAAATTAATATTTCTTGATTGAAAAGAAATTATGCTTGCAATAAGATAGCTCTTTAAATAGTGCAAGAGTAACTTAAATTAATTAGTCTTGTGAGAAGGAGATTTAATTGAAATATATATAGTTTGTAAATAATTTTATTTATTTATCTTATTAATTAAAAAATAAAATTATTGCATGGAATAATAAAATATTTAATCTGGTTTTGAACTCTAGCTATTCATGATTAAAATATATATAGAATTTAACTACTTATGTTGGTTCCCATTAAATAATTCTTGTATTATTAAAAGGATAATTAAATAATTTTTTCCCCTCCCTTTTCTCATAAAATATAATTATAATAATTAAAAAGAATAAATTTTCTTTATGGGCATTTTTTTTGTCAATTTGCATTTCAGGAGTTATGAAATATGAAATTAATGTTTTTTCTAGAGGAGGATTCTCGCATGCAAGGGGTGTGCTTTTAAGAGGGAAAATGTTTGTTCTTTCAGGGGGAGAAAGAAATTGCCTGAGGAATCTGTGTCAAAAAACTTTTCCCTCTAAAAAAACTAAAATAAAATAAAATTTGGGGGTTTATTCTGAAGATTTTGGTGGGAGATTATCGAAGCTTTGAATTGGAATTGGTTGGCTCTTTGGCTGGATCTAGGAATTTTGATTTTTTGTTGTGGTCAGTTCTATTCTTCTTATCTCATTTTGTTAGCGTTTTGAGGTAAGGATTTTATCCTTGACTTGCATGATAAATTTTATTTCCAAGGAGAAGAATTTAATTGATGTTTATGCTGTAGAATGTAGAAATTGGGGAATTCTGACTTCATATTGTTCAATTTGGGGCAAAATTTTATAGTGATCTGGAAAATATTGGGTTTTTTATTTGGATTTGACTTTGCAAAATTGGGGGTTTTCCTTTGTTTACAATTTGCTAAAATCAGGTTCTAGGTTAAAATTAGACTTTTTCTTTGTTTTTTAATTATATGGGAAGGTCTCCATTCAGGGAAATTTTAGTTCAGTAAATCTCTGGGGATTGAAATTGTTCTGATATTATGGTTATCACTATCAAATTAGTGAGATAGAGGAAATCTATATCTTCTATCTAATTTTCTATTAATGAGAAAAAGGAAAACATTTGACAGAGATTGCCTTTGTAATAAGACACCACCTTATTTTATTTATTTGTAAGGTGTATGAATTTTATAGGTAGTGGTGTATTCTTTTCTATTGAGATTGTCTTTTTATAAAAAAAATTTCTGGTGTTTATTTGTAAGACATGTACATTTTATAGATTAGTGGTGTATTATTTTTTATACAGATTGTCTTAATTTGTGTTTATTTATTTGTTTGTAAGAATGTGAATTTTATATGTTATTGGTGCAATCTCATAGCTATCAAGATTGACTTTCCCATCTTAGTCTTTTCCACTTTGACTAAATCATGTTTAATAAGACTGTCTTTCTAATCAATCGTCTTCTTATTTATTTATTTGTAGATGTGTGAGTTTTATAGGTTAGGGTGTATTCTTTTCTATTCAGTTTGTTTTTCTAACTAGACAAGTTTTTTGGTTTTTATTTGTTAGATGTATGCATTATATGTGTTAGTGGTGAATTGTTTTTCATACATATTGTCTTTTTATCAAACACCTTTTTTTGTATTTATTTGTAAGGTGTTAATTTTATAGATTAGTGGTTCAATATTTTCTATTTAGATTGCCATTTTAATAAGACACTTTTTTTGTATTCATTTATAAGATGCGTGAATTTGACAGGTTAGTTGTGTACTCTTTTCCATTCACATGGCCTTAATAATTGGACACATTTGTTTTTCGTATTTATTTGTAAGATATGTGAATTTGACATGTTAGTGGTGTACTCCTTTATATTTAGATTCCCTTTCTAATCAAACATAATTGTTAGTATTTATTTGTAAGATGTTGAATTTTGCATGCAATCTTTTTTACATGTTAGTTGATTTTAAACTGATTTTTATAATATTTTAAGTTGTCATTTTATATTTTGGATTCCTGTTTATTAAGATATATTGTCATTTTTAGGGTGTCTTTTATGTAGTTAATAATGCATAAGATGTATTTGACATAATTTGTTGGACAAGATTACCTTTCCCATCATAGTCACATTTAGATTAATCACACATTTTTAAAACATTTATGAGTAAGATGTTATATGAATTTAATACGTTAGTAGTACAATTAAATTTGATTTTGATAACTATTAATATTTGTTCTTTAGCTAACACTATCAAATATTATTGTAATAAGACTACACATATATGTTACAAAGCATGTCATTCCATCAATTAATTGATCGACCAAAAAGACTTATCAACGTGTATGTAAAGTGTGGTAGTAAAGGTTTGGGGAACTAATTGATCAAAGCCGCTTCTTATGGAATGTGATAAATGCATCCTACATAAGACATGGATATTCTTTCTCCAGATGTAATAAACATGTGTGCAACCCATTTAATTCACCATTGCCAATATCCTCTCATTTTGTGCCTTGGAACATGCTCTAGACATCCATCAAAGCATAATTAAGAATAAATTAATATTATATTGTTGTTGTGAGTGTTATGGTATCATAGTTGTGTGTTTATGGGATGGTATGTGTTGCCAGTGCTTACATTTTTACCTCATACAAATTGAATTGCATGTTTGGTGTACCTTATATTATGTTATCTATTCATATGAATTTTATGTTATCTATTGATATTTATTATATATTCTTATATTCTTACTGTTCTCTATACGGTTTTATTTTTTATATTATTACTTGATTTTACATAGTATAACTATTTTTTACATTCTATCTAACTCATTGTGTCATATCAATGTGTATATTCTTATTGTGTCTTATATAGTTTTATCTTTGATATTCTGACATGATAGGTGTTTTTACATAATGTAACCATTTTATAATTTATTTCAAATTCATTGCATCATTTGTATGAAACAAATTAGAGGGGACATATATTATACCTAATTTATTTTCATGATCATGATTACAATTGTAGACACCTAAAATTGTCCTCTTTAATTAAATAAATATATTTATTTATTTAATTACTTTATCTTAAATCTTATATTAATTAAATAATGTTTTATTTATTTAATTAATTCATTTAGTCTCTTCTAGCCCTTTTGCTTATTTAAATAAATATTTTTATTTATTTAAATTACCTTTTTCTCTAAATTAAATAAATATTCTATTTATTTAATTAGTTAATTAGCCTTTTCCTCTATGACACATGTCATTTATCTCTTAATCCTCCTCTACCTACCCCTTCATTATTTTATTATTTCTTTTACCTACCCTTTAATCCTAGCTGACCATTTATCTTTTCACCTCTTAATCCTATCCCTCCATTTTCTAAAGCATCTTCAATTTAAGAGGAATCTTTATCTATTTCTAACACCTAAAGCATTTGTCAAGCCTTCTTGCAATCAAGATACTTCACAATCACAATCTGATCTTTGTTGAGCTCTTGTGAATAATACAAAACCCGAGAGCAAATATATCAAACAAGATCAATGGAGATAGGAGACAATGAAGATTGAAACCCTACTTGGCATATGAATGGTAATATTGTTTCATTTGTTGATTTGCATGTTCTTAGGTATCTTCATTAGTGTATGGTGAATATTTTGTTGTAGAAATAGGGTTTGTTGTGGTTGGATCTTTGTGGTTTTGCAATAGTTTATCATCATCATTTTTAACGTATACAACAATGATACATTAATGAGAATTATGATATTTTTTTAACTAGTTAAATCTTCACTATAGTGTCATGTTATATTGTATTGTATTATATATTATATTAATAGTATATATTATACTATTATCTTATACCATATGATAATATTTTATGATATATTATCATATAGTGGCAATAAACAAGGCTACCATCCAGAAGAACAAGGAGCTGGTGCACTCACTTAACTGAGTGTTTGTCTGTATTTTGTTTTGTTGGTTGTGGTTTCTTTTTGCTTTTGTGTTCAGTCTAGGGCATTCCCCTATTTTTCTGTTGGTTTCTATTTTACTGGCTGATGGCCCGCTTTTGTAAAACTTTTGGTTTCAGGTCCATGTAAAACCCATTTATCTTTATCAAAAACATTTATTGCATAATATAATAGTAGATAATATATATTTATAATAAATATAGCATATACAATTAATTAATATAATATAATATTATTTATTAAATTTATAAGTCTATTATATACACTATGTTATATTATTTATAAATTTATATGATATTATATATAATATTCTATTATTTATTATATTTATATTTATATAAATGATAACGTTGTTAGGAAAAAGGAATGGATTGTCTAAAGGGTTGAACATAAATGGTTACAATATTGAGTTCTGATTTTGGAGGCCCAAGTTTAATTTTCCATAGGGATATCTAAAGTGTAATCCTAAGTTGTGACTCTTGGTCTTCCATAAGTGGTGGCTTCTAAATAAAAGTGAATCTCAATGTAGTGATTCTTGTTCTTCCATAGATAATTTCTAAAATGAATGGATTAATAGAATTAGTTACTAAGAAAAATATATACACATTCATAGATTGTATGACATTTGACAAGATTTCATTTCCCACACAAAAAAATGACTTTCCCATCGTAGTAAGTTTTGGTCTACTCACACAATTTTTTTATTGTTAAGATCAATTGAACTTTATATGTATGCTTGATTTTTTATATTAATTGATTTGAGAATTTTTTTAAAATAAATTTTAATTAATTTTTCTTTCTCACATATTAGATAACTTTGGACAAATTTTCAATAATTTCAGACTATTTTAAATAATACATTAAATAAATTATCTTTTCTATATTTTAGGTTCATGGTGATTAGGTTTTATTGTCCTTTCTTATTAGGTCACATTATCTTTTATATATTTATTAGTGCATAAGTTTCTTCATTTTACAAATAAATTTCTTGAGAAGATTGTATTTCCTAAATTATTGCTATTTTTGGACTAATGGGCATACTCTTTACGCATTTCTTATTAAGATGTTTAATTTTGTATGTGTTTTCTTTTTCATATTAGCTAAATCTAGACTAATTTTAATAATTTTAGTCTATCTTTAATGATTTTTTAATTTACTTGCCATTTTGGTAGTTTAGGTTTATGTTGATTAAGTTATAATATTACTTTGTGATTAGATTGGATCTTCAATTATGTATCTATTAATGCATAGGTTGTTGTGTTTTGCATATAATTTGTTCACTATCTTTATCCCTCCTTTTTCTCATTATTAATTATCCCTAAAAATCAAATGTCCATCCCTAAATGTATTTTTCTTTAAATGTAATTAATGAGTACATAAATAAATTAGGCCTTGTATGAAAAAAAATCAGCATGGTATAGGGAAATTAAGCAATGGCATAATTCAGAATGTCAGCTTGAAAATATTTGATAAAAATAATGAATATTTAACATAACTCATTTCTTGTAAAATTATGTCACATAGATATATAGTCCTTTTCATATTGAAAAACAACTTTCACTATACCATAGAAACTCTTTTCTAAACAACACACAGACACACACATAGATATATATGTAAACAAATACATACATACATACATACATACATACATACATACACACATACATACACATATACATACACACACATATCCTCCCTATTTATATTGGTCCACCCTCTCCCTCTTCCTCTCACTCTTGAACTTTCTATATCTCTCTCTCCACCTCTCACACTATATATATTCATCTTTATCTCCATATGTCCACCTTTCTATTTCTCTATATCGATAAATATCTCTTATGTCTCTCTCGTTTCTCATCCACTCTCCCTCTCTCTTTCTTGATTAGATAATTTTTTGAAAGTTTTTATTTTAATTGGAAAGAATATTCCCCTACATTAGAGCTTAATTTACTACCTATATTAGTTCAACCTAGCCCTTTTCTTGGCTATCTCTTCACTCCCACATGTTATCTATCAATTTCTCATCCAATAATGTAAGGAATCTATCCCTCATTTGAAAACTTCCACAAATAAAAAGTGAGAGACTCACATTATAACCCCCCCCCCCCCTTCTACAAAGGGTAATTTGTCTACTAAGTCCCCTTCTTTGTCCAAACGTATAAATGTCTCTTTGGAGGACTCTCCTAAGGTTATGAACATCTCAAATTATGACTCTAGGTCCACTTGGTATCTCTCCATTAAGGACTCCCTTGATCACTCTTGCTTCCCCCAAGATCTCTACTAGTCCCCCTCCCTCTCCAATAGTGAAGGAAACACCTTCTAGTGTTTTTAATTAAAATAAGCTGGGAAGGGCCCCAACCCATTATAGATCTAGTACAAACCATCTAAAATCAAAATTAAAACAAACCAAATAAGTAATAATTCTTGGGTCCGACTCCCTCCCGACTTTAAGAGGGGGACTACTTTTAGGGTGTGAATCCTTCCCTCGGGAACTAGTCTCATCTTAGTCCACATTGTTTGCTAGGCTTGGTTGTGGGGATACCCTCGATATCTAACAAAAAAAATAGAGTTGGAGCCAAAAAATAAAAAATCCTAATTTAAAATTGAACCTTGTGACTACTTATTCAAAATCTACTATTAGAATACTTATTATTACATTGAACAATTGTCCAAATTAATTCATTATTATAATCAACATAGATCTAACACATAGAAAGAGGTGGGTCTGCAATAACAGAGACAACAACATGGCCAACATAAACAATAATATTAGTAGAAGCAACGATTGAATTATAAACAACATTAGCTAGAAAAATAGAAAACCCAACACCTCTCATTTTATACTTCATAGTCAGTAACATTCGGCTAGCTTTAAACCACAAAAAATATGCAACATATTGTAATGCCCCCGCTATGAGGCCTTTAGGACAAATAAAATAAACCAATAAAATGTGATTTTTTTTTTCAAAGAAGAAATGTTTCACATATTTACAATGCTACAAGAACATACAAGATAAGATATAAAGACATATAATCAATCAAGTGTCCTCAAGGCCTCACAATGACATAACTTAAATAACCAGATTAAATAGAAATGATAGAGAGAGTAACTATTACAAATAATAAAATATTGTCCTGGTCAAGGGACATGGTTTAAATTACATTGCCATGAATATACATATGATCATAATTACATTACAAGGTATCCAAAAGGATGTAAGTCTACAAAGTACAATAATGTCATGTGCTCAAAATATTGAACACAAGGTAGAACTTCAACCTTTTCTCGACCATCTCAATCATGAATGCAACTCATAAAAAAACCCAATGGGTGTGGATAGCACTCCACCCAGCCATGTGCTACCATCAAGTCCATCCCCCATTCTAGGAGGTATCAGTCATACCCTAGAGACAAGAGGAAGGAATAACATGATGCAAGAACACTTTCAAGGATTGTATGAAAATAACACAATTATAACACAACCAAGGTCAAGTACTCACAAGGAAATCACAAAATGGAATAGAGAGTCAACAAGGACAACAATCAATTTTTTAGATTCTAGACGCCCAAGGAAACACAAAGAACAACCAATTAAACCACTAGGTATGCAACTGGGAAGAGTGGCATCATTAGGTTGTCACGAGTTACCCTGGTAGGTCTTCACTAGGTCCTGACCCCTGGACCCCATAGAACTCTAGTGGACCACACCAACCTTTCATGGAGACAAGATTGGTGGATGCTATTCTAGGCCCTCTCATCTTACCTTGAAACTATATGAGTGTTAAGAAGTAAGAGAGGCATCAAAATAATTATCTTATTTAATATGAAATAACTACACATTCCTAATTCATTAAATTAAGTTATCACTTGATTACAAACTTCCATTGAGTTACCTTGGTGACCACTTTGGATCCCAGCCTACAATGAAAGCCACTCTCCCATGAAAGCACCTAGGAAAAATACTCTCCCATGGCTCGAAAAGGTTGGACTGTCCGGACATGGCTTAAAGCAAAAAATTCGGATTGCCTAGACATGGCTGAGAATGTTGCATGCAGTTTAAGTAATTCGACCACAAACTACCTATTACTACTAGTTAAATGTTGGGATATGCAATTTTGTCTCACTAACAAACGAGTTCAATGCTTTCACAGGATATGTTAGCTAGTGGAGTAAAGACATCTACCAAAACTGTAGAATGGGTGATGACTGAGCTACTCAAAAATCTATCAAGAAATAGATGTTTCTTTTCATTTTGTTAATGTTTTGGTTTTTTTATATGTAATCAATCTGGCAGCTTTTGTTCAGTTGTAGTTAGTAGTTTGGCTATTAATTCATTTGTATTGTTGTTTAGGTTTTTCTTAATATTCTTTTGTATTTTCTATTGATAATATTAAAAAAAAACTTGTTAGTAAATTCTAGTTCTTTTTCTTTTCTTTCTGGAGAACATGAAATAGAATAATATATATGATAATTTAAAAAATAATCAGATGGAATTTGACAAATCTTCTTAAAATTAGAAGAATCAGTGCACATAAAAACTAATTTAGGAATAAGCATGAGTTAAATATAGAAGATTCACATATAAAGATGTAAATACTCAAACTAAGAAGAATTGCAATACAAAGACTACAATAATCATTCAAATATATTCAACTAAGAAGTTTATTTCTATAAGATTAGAGTTTTCTTTTGTGTTTCATTTTTCAAGTGAGTTGTTACTTCAATTTGGGGGAGGAAGTCTTGTTTAGGTCTCGAGTTAGTAGGTTAATGAGCATATTCATGCATTTCGATCTCCAACTATGAGAGTAACTATCCATTTTTGGTATTTCAAAATGATCGATATTTCAAAACAAATATTCCACCTTTGTTTTCAAGCTGATTAGTCAAGTTTTAAAGCGAGTTAATAATTTCACATCCATGGGTGGCCACATAGAACATTATCAAAAGTTAAATATTCTCATTTTCTATATCAGAATGGGCGTTAATAATTCAAAATGAGCCTTCAAATTCAATTTCATGATCTTCAAGTAATATTTTTCCTCATGAATAAAATGATTTTAACTATGAACAAATTGGTTGTTGTTACAAAGAAACATTTAGAAAATGGTTGGTTGCTCACATTATAGTTAAAGATAAAATATCCTTAACAAGTTTAAATACTTTTCACAAAATTTTATAGCCTCTGGACATCATTTGATTAGAGGCTCACTATGTTTGAGTGGGAGCAATTAAAACAATGTCTTATTATTTTAATTTAGTATTGGTTTTCAAATTATTATTTGTTATTAACCTCATGAAAGGTTAAAAAAAATACTATTATGATTGAAAAAGTTTAATAAAAAAAATTAAAGGAAAGTGTAAAGAAGGGGCATTTTTAACTTATTGCTAGAAATTTTCTCATGAATTATGCATGATGGAAGTTTATTATTTTTGTTAATTCATGCATTTAGGAGTCCAATAATTCTATGTTGCACTCCAAGTCATTTTAAATGCTACCCATCACACCATTACATGTTTTAATTGAGCCTCACATCCAAAAGGTGATATGAATAAGAGCAGTGATGACACAAAATATAAGAAACATCATCCATTTAACTTTCATTATAGCACACATTAGATTGTTGAAGAATAAACATATACCCATGATACTATAATGAGTTGGGAATGTTTCTTACTGAAATAAAGTTCTAGTTCTCTTTTATTATTAGCTATAGACTAAGAGTGATTTTGAATTAAAAAAAATCAATTAAAAAAAAAAACCTATATTGAATTCATTATCCAATGAGAGTTTTTATCACCCATCATGAGTAGGAAAGAGACCCCATGAAAATGTGTTGCATTCTCATTAATGCAATAACAAGAAAAAATGTCAATGAGAGGTTTTCATAAATTCTAAAATATTGAAAATTATTCCTTCACATCCAAAATTCCTTGTATCTTTTTTAACCACTTCAACAAGGTTTCTAGATGTCCAAGAAAGGTTTTGCATGCACTAACAATGTTTATAATGCTCTACTAAAAGGAAAAATGATAAGTAACTATACAAAATGTTTGAAAATAAAATTAAAATATTCAAATAGATTTTTTATTCTTCCAAAATGTTACAGATAATTTGCATGGAGTGTTGAAATGTCCAATAAAAGTAAATAAATTTGTATGATAATTGAACATTAAGTCTAAAGAAAAATAGTGGCAAAATAATTAATATAAAGGGAAGTAAATTGGATTTGTTCTATCATTAACAATGTGAGTAATACAAAAGGAATATAAGCAAAATATTTGATATAAAAATGATCATATCATTGATTAAATAAATAGAAAAAATAGAATTGGTTTTGGGAAACAAATCTTAATTTATAATTATTTATAAACTTGTAGAGATATCAAAGCAATTGAAAAAAAGAAATGCATATACAACTAATATTTCAAGAAATGGTAGAGTGGGTATAAGAAAGACTAGAGAGAATTTTGGGAGGAAATTGTTTTATAAGTGACTATTTTTAGCTATGAACTAGGAAGACACTTTTATTGCAAGGGTAGACATTTGGATGTAAATTTTAGTGAAATTTTGAGAAAGTCAATCTTAGTTTACCAAAAAATGGGAAGAAATGAGAGGTTAACAGATGTTAAGGCATATTCTTATGCCCATTTAGTTGTATATTAGGAAGGACCTAATGGTTCCGAGAATCACTATTATTTTTAATTTGGGTTTCTCCCCCATCTCTTAAATTTATTATTTCTAA
The DNA here is from genome assembly GCF_030272615.1 of Cryptomeria japonica. NCBI lineage: Eukaryota > Viridiplantae > Streptophyta > Pinopsida > Cupressales > Cupressaceae > Cryptomeria > Cryptomeria japonica. The sequence goes on from NC_081413.1 coordinate 583,995,231, forward strand.
TTATTGTAAGGGATATTTATTGGGTTATTTGGTAGAGGCTAATAAAAGTTTCTTTATTAACCTAAGGTTCATGTATCTAATTATTTAAATTTTTAGTAATATGACATAAATATAATACTCAACTTAATAAGGAAATTATTTTTTTTTGTCTAATTTCTACTATGGCATTGAGAAAAAGAGGACAAAAGGTATTAGAGAGAGGTAGGGGAGAGATATAGAGATTTTGGGGGAGAGATGGAGGCACAAAGAGGAATATTGACAGAGAGAGATGTAGAGAGAGTTAGAGACAAAGGTGGGGGAGACAGAGTTAGAAAGTTAGATTCAAAAACATGTTGCTTTTTTTGAAACACAAAAAATTTACGTGTTTTGTGGAGCTAAAGAAACGTATGTTTTTTCTTGCACAAAACATACATGTGATTTTGCTTCTATTAAACATGTACATATTTTGGCTTATAATTAGGCTTGTATGACAAGTGTTAGGCTTAGATGGTTCGTTTGCATGATTTTGACATAATTTTTCTTCCATTTTTGTTTCTCAACATGCTTGTGATCAGGTTTACACATTATATATTGAGTCATAATAAATTAGCACAATAATTACACACATCTTTTGAGCTTTCTAATCATATATTTTTTTAATATTTGAACTATACTAACATACTTTTAAAAAATTCTTTCACTAATATTTCCATAATTATCGAAGACATTCATGTTGCATTTCTTTAATAGCTTTTGACCTACTTGTCTAAATTTGAAAAAAAAAACTATATAATATTGTTCTACAATTCATTATTTACACATTCAAATATTTTTTATTTGTTTTATTATTTTTGTGGAGGCTATGCCACATGCATGTTTGGTGATGTGATTTTCAAGATGTGTCGACTTTTAAAAAATATAAGAAAATGTACTTAATAAAAAATTACGAAAAAATATACAACTTCTAGTAATCACTCTTAACTATATTTCTACCAATGGATTTTAAAAAAAAAAAATTGACACACACCAGAAACTATGTTATGTTTTGTTGAGAAAAAAAGGAACTCTTTTGTTGTATGAAGAATTTGATCCTCTTAATCTTATCTATTTTTGAAAAACTTTAGTAGTTTAAAAGCTAGATTTAGACTACTTCAATTCTTGTTTTTTTATTTTCAACTTTTCAATATGTGAGTCTCGAGTTACTCCTCCAAATTGAGGTTTGGTAGATTTTTGAAAAGAAAAGTAGTCATTTTTAACCCTCTTGGCATGCATACCCATGGTTGAAGATTAATGAAGCATGTTTGCAAATTTACATCAGCATATTGGTGTTTCTTGATCATGTAAGAGTCACTACATTAATAGAATGTCAATGGTATATATTTTGTACTATAAAGCATGATGTGATGAGATAAACATAACAACTAGGTCACATGATTAGTTAGGTGGATTCACTAACTTTTAAGGTTATTTGTGAGTGTGCATGGATCATATTTGAACACACCAAATATATCACATGTGAAAATATTTGTATAAATAAATTATTTATTATTCTTTATATATGATCAAGTCATGATCTACATTAGTGTTCTTTTTAGTTGAGTGACTATAATCTTCATATAATTGCTTTCATATTAGAATATAAGATATTGATATGATCATCTTCTTGAAGTTCCTATAAGGTGTTCATCCTTTGATTAAACTTAAATCAGTGCAAGCATGGTAATGTTGAATACAATGTTGAGAAATACCTAACAACATGGTCAATTAATTGGGTTATCATCTAATAATTGTTACTATATAAATTGAAATGATAAGTTGCTCGTTTAAATCATGTTGGGTAGGTAAACAAGATAGTGATTTCAAAATTTGCAAATAAGTTAAATCCAAAAGTTTCCTTCAAGGTAGGATATAGCTTTCATGTATCTAAAGATATTAGGATGGTAATATGAACATCTCAAAAACTATTTATTCATGATCTAGTAAAATGATTACTATCATGTGCATGAATGTGATATAGAATTTATTGAAAACATACAACAATTGACTCTACTTATTTGTAACTTTGAATGTATAACATTAAGTATTGACTTAAAAGAATCTTATCTTGAACAAGGAAAAATAATTGACAAGTATTCAATTTTGGATTTGATTTAATAAGAACTAACTTGGACAAAAGTGTTCGATGTTGTTTCTTAAGTGCAATGGATAGGTTGACACCAACATAGGAAGACAAAATCTTCGGAGAGAGGAAGCCTAGCATAATGAAATAGAGTTGGAGTGATGGAATGCACACACAATCACTTGGGAAATGTAAAATGATTATTTTGAAGAATGGGTGTACTTTCTATATCTTTAGATGTTTGCAAAAAATGAATATTTGATTGCATCTAAGTTAATGGAAGAACTAAAACCATGCCATGTACGAATTTCATCTACTTCACATGGGTGAACTAATAAGTTTGATTTTTCTAGACAAATATTGATGAATGCATCCAAATAATGTATTATTTAAGAGATAGGGGATGTCACAACCTTTATCGTCTTTATTATTTATTAATTTATTTCATTTTGTATTTATTTCATAATTTATAACATAATGTATTTAATAGTTTTAAAAGAATTAAATATATAATTGAAGAGAGAGAGGCTAAACATAGCCAATGGTAGAGAAGTGGAGAGGATAAGTTCCGAAAGAAAATGCAAATATAATAAAGGGAGGGGTCATGTATCATAAAGGAGGACAAAGAGCAGTGATTTTAAAGTAGGGAACATGCATGATGGAATATAAAGGAAAGAGAAAATTCAGATTACAAAACCCTTTATTAAAAAAATTCCAAACTCCTTATTAATAGGATTAGGCCCTTTATTGGATGATTGATTCATGAATATCAAAAGAGCTTTGTTCCAAACTGAAAAATCTTAGTTGCTATCCTAGTTGTCCATGAAACTCTCCCCTTCATGGAAAATAGCAATAGAGAAAGTATGCCCCTAAAGTTGGACATCTTCTAAACCAATGATAAGGTGTCCTGGTCTTTCCTCTCTATGGTGCTTTGAAGATATGGGTTTGGAGTAAAAAATTTAAAGATGATTGAGGCCTACTTTCGCTCACCTATGAGTTTTGTCTTTATCAATGGAGCACCCCAAGGATTTTTTTGTCCTCTAAGCAAATTCATTAGGGAGGTCCCATCTCCCCCTACCTCTTCATTCATATGGTTGATGTCTTTGGTAGGAATATTGATCACTACATTAACCAGGGTATCTTGAAAGGTGTGAAACCTTCTTCTTCCCCTTTTGTGGTATCTTATCAACAATTTATTGATGATAAATTTTTTCTTGGTTTAGCCTTTGTGATAGAAGCTAAGGGTTGGATCTCTCTCTTGTCTAAGTATTCAGTGTCTTCAGTGTAGAAAATAAATATAGATAAGAGTACACTCTACTTCATCAATGTCACCCATCCTTTGGAGAATGATATTACCAGGATTTTGAATTCTGATATCTTTTGTCTCGCTTCTTCATACCTAAGGCTACCACTTACTACTAGGAAAGTGGGCAACTTAGTTTGGTTTGGTTTGCTTGAAAAGAAAATGCCCTCAAACCATTTTAGAAACATGTATGTCTCTAATATGTTAGTTGCTATTTATCTTTAAATTCAAAAGAACTTAAATATATCAATTTATTTCGAAATCATGTATTTATTCAATTAGATCAAGATTCTTACATATTAAAATATATTATATTATGTTAAAAAAGCACCCCAACATAAAAAAACAACTTCAACAAACATACTAATTGTAGCATAGAAATTAGGAATCATCACAAGATAAGTAGATTAATCAAAACACTAGACATGATAACTCAATCATAAGAGCACTCATTGCAAATGAACCTAATCCTAAGCGCACTCAATAGAGATATGAAAACAAAGCATTCAAAAATGAAAGATTATGCAAACCAAATGCAGAATTGAATGCTCCTTCCATGCGGCTCCATTGTTGTTCTTTCCTCTTCAATGGATTTGTGGATCTCACCTACAAGTGCACATACAATTGAAAGCAAGATTGATAAAAAGCTCAAGAGTACTAGAAGCATAAGTTCGATAGTTTGATTAAGGATTCAGATTCAAGATTCGAAGGGATTTGATTGAAAAAAACATCCAATTTATAGAAGAATTGGATAAATGACAAGATTAGCATGATGCAATTCAAATGGAAATTGCAAATCAATATGACAAATTATGACAAATTATGCCCTTTCCATGCACAATTTGATTGATTGATAATTGATGACAAATTATGACACATTCTATGTCAAAATTGATTGATTATCAATTATGACAATTTCATGACAAATTGAAATGTCATTCCCATAGAATTAGGAGATGAAATAGGAGGGAAAAGAAATTAGAAATTTAGAAAACTAGAAAATTGAAATTGATGAAAATTAGGAATTAGAAATTGATGGAAAAATAGGAAATTAGGAACTAGAAGAAATTAGGTAAATTAATTAACAGTTTGTCATTTATTAATTAATTTACAAGAGGAAGAATAATTAGCCAACTAAATAAAGATTTAATTGTAATGAGAAGACTTAGGATTAATAAATAATTTAGTAATCCTAGAGGAAGAAATGGCAAAATTAGGTTAAATGAATAAATCATAAAACCCTAGAAGACGAATTAGACATGCGAAAATGACAATTAGGTCTTGATTGAAGATAATTAATGTCATGATTTTGAATTGATAAATGACCAATGCGACAAAAATGATTTAATTGAGAAATGTGCCAATTGACGAGGAACAATGACAAATTGATCCAAATTGACATAATTGAGACAGACAACGATCGATGACAAATCGGTCGCAAAATGACAAGATCGACAAGAACCGATGACAAAATGGATTGCAAGATGACAAGATTGATAATGACCACGATCGATGACAAATTGATCACAAGATGACAAGATCGAACATGACAACGATCGATGACAAATCGATCATAAAACGACAAGATTGATAAACCGATCGCCAGATGATAAGATTGAAAAGAGGACAAAACCCTAATTAGGATTGACGATGTCCAAAATGATAAGATTGATGATAAGAGAGCAATGATTGATGACAAATCGATCGCAAGATTGACAGGAGGACAAAACCCTAATTAGGATTGACGATGTCCAAAATGATGACAAATAAGCATGCTCATTGATGCAACAGGATAAAACCGATCAAAATCATGACTGGATAATGTTGTCGACAAGGCCAAATTCGAGGACGAGATGAATGAAGAATATAGAAGAATGACTCAATGTTCACAAATGATAAAGACCAAGTGCGTGACATAGGAGAAATGTTAATGCGACGCAAAAACCTAAAATGAGGCAATGCGCAAATGTTAAAGTATGACCTCGCAAGCGTTTGACCATTTTTGGGTGTCTACACTAATAATATGTAATATTTCAATAGTCATTACTCATTTTTACTTTCTAAACCAACAACAACACCAGGGGGCCGGGTGTTACCTAACTTTTCATATAACAAGAACTTTTCATATAAAGGTGCCATTACAATGGTAGGATGGTTATATGAATATATTAGTAGTTTCGGTCCCAACTATACATCAAATGCTATGGTGGCTCGTTAGTGGTGAACCTCCACGAGGGAAGAGCAAAGATAGGAAACTTCCTTGGTAGGTTCAATCCAAACACTTCATCCCTATCCAAATCACCCTCCACACTCCAATGAAAGCAATGTATGAGCTGAGCCACAACGAAGTGAACAATAGAAACCCCCATGGCAATCCCGGGGCATTGTCTCCTTCCTGTTCCAAAAGACAACAATTCAAAGTGGTGACCTTTCACATCTATGATTGACCCAATAAATCTTTCGGGCTTGAATTCTAAAGGATCTTCCCAAACACTTTCATCCCTTCCAATAGCCCAGACATTCACAAGCAACCTTGGTTTTGGTGGGACGTAGTATCCTCCAACATTGCAACCCTGCATGGACTCGTGTGGCACAAGCAAGGGCGCTGGTGGATGTAATCGAAATGTTTCCTTTACCACACATCGCAAGTAGTCTAAGTTTACCAGATCACTCTCTGTTACGATGCGATCTGTACCCACCTCTAATTCAATCTCTTGTTGTGCCCTTGCCATTACTTGAGGGTTTATCAGGATCTCAGTCATTGCCCATTCTATAGTTGTGGCGGATGCTTCTACTCCAGCACTTAACATATCCTGTTAAAGAAGTGAATTCGTTAGTTAGTGAGGTTTTAGCAGAAATTTGGCAACTGGTTAATGAAATACTAGCGCAATTGTAATTCCACAATTTGACAAGACAAAAAAGCATCTCCCAACATTTAACTACAAACCCTAGTTTCTGGTCATGGCAATTATTTGAACTGAACTGACCATGATGATTGCTTTGATGTGAATCCGAGAGACTTGTATCTCGGCAGTTTCGCTCTCAGCCATGTCCAGCAGCACGTCCACAATGTCCGGATCGTCTGACTTTTTCGACCTTCTCCGCTCAACGTGCTCATCGATAAGCTTGTCAAAAAACTCATCGAATACCTTATTGACAGCCTGCATGCGGCGGCAGTAGCCTCGCCAATCTAGAAAGGCGAGAGAGGGAATGAAATCTCCTAGAACAATTACTCCTGACAGATGCATAATTTCAGCCACCATCTGTAAAAACCACTTCCTTCCCCCCAGTTCATGGTCAGAGTAACTTTTTCCTCCAAACATTCTGCAGATAATGTTGAGTGTGAGGGAGGAGATGGGCTTCCGCAGGTCGACGCAGCGCACTCCTTTTTCGCTCTCCTCCCAAAGAGATCTCACCATGGCCCTCACCTCTTCCTCTCTTACCCACCTGAATGACTCCGTTCTCTTGGCCGTCAGTAATTCATTTTTGCACAGCTTTCTCATCTGCCGCCAGTACTCTCCGTAGGGGGCTTGACCCACGTCTCTGCTTTCGTAGGCCAGGTACTTGCCCATCGCTGAAGGGGGTCTGTTTGCGAAGATCAGATCATGGGTTTTAAGAAATTCTTTGGCCATGGCAGGGGAAGACGCCACAACCGTGGGTACCGAGCCCAAGCGGAGAAACATGATGGGCCCGTACTTATTTGCCAGTTCAGCCAGAGACTTGTGAGGAAGGCTGCCCAAAAGATGGAGATTGCCTACCAGTGGCCATGGTCTTGGCCCTGGTGGCAATCGCATATCCCCCTTGTTGCTCTGGCTGTTCTTTTTTGTAACAAATCTGTATATTATCCAGAGGAAGATGAGGGAAAAACCCAACTGTACAGCAGGGGAGTTGAGCCATGCCATATTTGGGCAGCTCCGGGTTGCAAATATTTCATATGAACTAATCAGTATTTAACACAGACGCGTTTTTTCCATTTATTTGTAAGATGTTGAATTTTACACGTAGGTTTAATCTTTTCCATTCAGATTACCTTTCTGATCAGGCATTTTTATATTCTAGATTTATGATTATTTAGGTTATATTGTTCTGTTGATTAAATTAGATTATCTTTTATATGTCTAATAATGCATCTCATATTCAATTTTAGATTAATCGCAATTTTTTTAAAATCTATTATTAAGATGTTAAATTTTACAAATAAGTAAAATAATCAAATATGATTTTGATTGTTATTGAAAACATTTTTTTAAATAAGACAAACAAGTCTAATTGTAATAAGAGTGCATAGATATATTCCAAAACTTGCTACTCCAACAAGATGTAATCCATTAATTAACCAATAGACTAGAAAAACCTTATCAACATATACCATATTCAATTTTCAATTTTAGATTAATCACAATTTTTTTTTTAAATCTATTAGTAAGATGTTAAATTTTACAAACAAGTAAAACAATCAAATCTGATTTTGATTGTTATTGAAAACATTTTTTAAATAAGACAAACAAGTCTAATTGTAATAAGACTACACAGATATATTCCAAAATATGCCCGTACAACAAGATGTACTCTATCAATTAACCAATGGGCCAGAAAAACCTTATCAATATGTATGTCAAGTGCAATTGTAAAAGTGTGATAAATGCAACCTACAAAGACATGGTTTTCTTTTTTTTTTTTACAAATGCAACAAACAGAAATTCAATCCAATCAATTCATCTTTGTCAGAATCCTCCCAGCCCATCCCTTTGAACAAGGTATGAATTTCCATCGAGAGATAATCTAAAGTGGACTAATATCATATAATTGTTGGGAATGTGAAGTCCAACGGTCACATGACCCTTCACGTTCTCCCAACTGTTCATTTCATATTTGAATATGATTATATAATGGCTGTGTGCAGCCCATGTATTTGAGTTGATTAATAGAAGTTATTCCCTACTTTGAGTGTGGATGTAGGCATATTTGCCAAACCATGATAAATCGTGTGTTGTCTCTTCTTATTGCTTTTTTGTTTCTGTTATTGTTTTCTCTGCTCTTTCTAATCTTTACAATTGGCATCAGAGCCATGTTGGCTTGAGCAGAGATGGAGGAAGAAGGAGTAGGTAAAATTTATAACTTCTATGGTAGGTTTACGTTCCATGTAAAACTATGTTTCTAGTGCCGCGTACATTGGTGGGATGGCTAGAAGAAAGAGGGGAACTCAGTTGAAGAGGATAATTCAGCAAAAGAAAAGGATGTTGGGATTCTTATTTGCTCTCCCCTTGATCCAGCCTTGGCACTTATTGGCCAAACCGTTAATGGTCGGGAAGTTGTTGGCATTCGTGTGGTGAAGGTTGAACGCCATGATAGTCCCTGTATAGATGCTGGAATTTCTAAGCTGAAAGATGTTGAAAAAGTGGTTGTTGTTGAAGAGGATGAACTCAAGAGATTGTGGGAGGAAGAGTGTATGCCATTGGAGACCCAAGCTAAATTTGTTGTTGACTCTCAGGATGAGGAGGGTGCAAATTGGAGTGAGGTAGTAGGGCAAGGAGGCTTGAGAGAAATTTTGGCTTCGGAGAGCTCTGTAGATGGCATGGCCTTGGCGAAAATAAAGAGGCACTCTCATAATGATGACAACCTTTGTGTAGATAATTTCATAGAAGCCTATGAGCCTATGGATTTAGATGACATAGTAAATGATAAAAGCTAGTTTTCTAGTTTGAAGCAAAAGCGACCATTGACAGGAGCAAAGGACAATGGGCATCGCTCCAAGCGGTTTCAGGCATCACATGGAGTGAATGAAAATATTATTGAATCTATTAATGCTTATTCTAATGGAGGAGGAGATGTTTTATCTCGACCAGAATGCATTGACATTCACCAACCTGATTGGATGGATGTGGATGATAGTGCCAACGTCGATAATGAACAACCTGAGGGTGATAGAACTCGAACTCGTGATAACAATTTGATGGAGTTGTTTGATGATGAAAATAATGCCATTCTTTTGTTCCTTGTAAGGTTTGAGTTTTATGTTTGGATATTAGAATCCAATAATTGTGAATCGGTAGATATTCTGTTACAGGGGAGTTTAGGTGATGGTGATGAAGAAATGTATTTTAAACTGGGACAAAGTGGTGTTTCGGTTTTTGGCATAATGGGTGAGTTTGTGCCTGATAGATTTTTTAACTCTACTTTGATTTGGAAAAGGCTGATTCGAAGCGTATGTGGACAAGAGTTCGCGAAGCTACAATCTAGCAGGCTGGTTTTAATGTGAATTTTGAAAATGGAAGTAGGGATGCCAATGCATGGCTGTGCTAGTTGGCCTTCACAGGGGAGATTGTTGGGAATGTGAAGTCCAACGGTCACATGACCCTTCATGTTCTCCCAACTATTCATTTCATATCTGAATATGATTATATAAAGGTTGTGTGTAGCCCATGTATTTGAGTTGATTAATAGAAGTTATTCCCTGCTTTGAGTGTGGATGTAGGCATATTTGCCGAACCACGATAAATAGTGTGTTGTCTCTTCTTATTGTTTTTCTATTTTTGTTATTATTTTCTCTGCTCTTTCTAATCTTAACAATAATTGTGTGAATGTTATGATGCCTTTTTCATGTATTTCTGAGATATTGTGCCCTAGTACTAAAGAACTTTTGACTATAGAATGCTTGGACCTCCTACACTGTTATTAAAATCTCTCTTCCAGTCATACTGGCTTTCATACTTGGTGTGCCATTCATAATGCTATCTATCCACATATATTCTATGTATACATGTCATATTACTGCTAAGTGCTAAGGAAAACAAAGACAACTCAGCATATTATTGGCCCAACAGGTTCATCACTATTAAACAAGGAGTTAGGGAATATGCGCAACTTAGAGATCAGCATGAATCGAGTCCCTGTGCAATGAAGAGTGAATGTGGTCTAATTAAACCGGGTCACATTAACACGGGCGGGGGTGATCATATGAGCACACAATAGCAAGCACAAAAGGACAATATTGAAATATTCATGAAAATGGCCTGGTCAGTTACAATCTAACAAAGGGGCATTAACAAATGACACAATTCCTTTGTTGGCTCCTCATTCCAATTTAGCATTTGATCAACAAATCATGTACCAATTGACATCTTTAACATTGCATCACTAGTTTGTTTTTTATTTTAATTGATGTGGCACACTCCAAAACTTAAACAATATAAGAAAGAAATTCAAGTTTAAATAAAAATATGATATGAAAAAGTTGAACAGAAATGTTAAATTTTAAAGATAAATATTTAACTTAAAATACAATGTTAAAAAAAATTGTGTATTTGATATTAATGTAGAAAATAATATCTATCTTATCAGTATTATCCAGAGTAAGATGAGTAAAAAAGCCAACTCTATAGCAAGGGAATTGAGCCATGTCATATTTGGGTAGCTCGGGTGTCAAATATTTCATACGAACTAATCAGTATTTTTTTTAACCATCATAATCAATTTTAGATTAATCACAAATTTTTAAAACATTTATTAGGAAGATGTTAAATTTTACAAACAAGTAAAACAATCAAATCTGATTTTGATAATTATTGAAAACAATTTTTAAATAAGACAAACAAGTCTAATTGTGATAAGACTCCACAGATATATTCCAAAGCATGCCAATTCAACAAGATGTAGTCCATCAATTAACCAACAGACCAAAAAATCTTATCGACATAGATGTCATGTGCAATAATAAAAGTGTGATAAATACAACAAATGTACTCCATCAATTAATCAATGGACCAAAAACACCTTATCAACATATATGTCAAGTGCAATAATAAAAGTGCAATAAATGCAACAAATGTACTCCATCAATTAACCAATGGACCAAAAACACCTTATCAACATATATATCAAGTGGAATAATAAAAGTGTGATAAATGCAACAAATGTACTCCATCAATTAACCAACGGACCAAAAAAAAAAAACCTTACCAACATATATGTCAAATTAATAAAATTGTGATAAATGCAACCTACAAAGAAATGGGTGTTCAATCCCATCAATTCACCTTTGTCATAAGAATTAATATCATATCATTGTGTGAATGTTGTGATGTCTTTGTCGTGTGTTTCTCAGATGTTGTGCTTACATACTTAACTAGCCCATATTGCTTACAGATACGATACCTATATTACTAAAGAATTTTATGTTATAGATTGCTTAGCCTCATAGACTATCATTCGTACCAGACATGTATACTTCCTGTGCCTTTTTGATGTTGTCTATCTAGTTATATTCTATGTATACATGTTATCTATTAGTGCAAAGGAAAACAAAAACAACTCAGCATATTAATGACCCCACAGTTTCGTCACTACTAAACAAGGAATTAGAGAATATGCAAAACTTAGAGATCATCATGAATCCAGTACCTGTGCAGTGAAGAGGGAATACGGTCTAGTTGAATCGGGTCACATGGACGAGGGCGGGGTTATCATATGAGTGCACAATAGCAAGCGCAGAAGGGCAATATTAAAATATACATGAAAATGGCTTGGTCAGTTACAATCCAACAAAGAGGAATTAACCAATGACACAATTCCTTTATAAAACCCATAAAGCTTGTGAAGAGAAGTGCTTTATTAGCTCTTGATCCCAATTTAGCACTTGATCAACAAATGATGCACCGATCGATATCGTTAACATTGCATCACTGGTTGATTTTAATTGATGTGGCACACTACAAAACTTGAACAATATAAGAAAGAAATTGAAGTTGAAATAAAAAATATAATATGAAAAGTTGAACACAAATGTTCAATTTTAAAGATAAATATTTAGAATGACTCTCTCTTTTACTGCAAGCTATGCAGAAAGGAAACTGTGGAGGGTTTGTAATGTGACGTTAATGTATTACCTTTTCTGTAATCTATTGATGTAAGAGTAGTTAACTCTTTTTTTTTTGGTTTATCCAGGGTATTCTCGTGACTCAGCTCAGCATCTAAACTTGAGAACCTTACTTTGACCATGAACAATCAAGTTGGGGATCAGGAGAGGGGCGAGATGAGACGAGAATAGTCTTTGGAGATAAGCCAAGCAGCTCATCAGCCAGGCCCATCGGATAGCTAACTCTTATTTATTACTTACTATTCTCTTGTAGATTTTGAATGTGGTATTATGATGTGTGCACTTTTTTTTGTAATATAAAATATTAACATTTTAAGTAATGCTAAGTTTGATAAATGATGTTGATCAAATTGAGTTGTGTAATCATGCCGAAACATTGTTAAAGATTGTGTCCCAATTGTAATGATTAAAGGATCATTGTGTATATGTTTTAAAAACATAAGTCAAATATTTGGATCCTTCTAGATTAGATCTACATTATCTTAATGTAATTAACTAATTTCCATATTTTATTACTGATTAACCAAGTGGATGTTAAACCATGCTAGCTAAATTAATAGAAATATTTTGTCTCCAATAATCTAGACAAAAGGTGTGACACATTTATATTAAAGAAAGTAAGTATTTGGGTTTAGTTCGACAATTTGCCAAAAAAAATTGATAATTTGAATATACCTATTCTACATGATACTATATAGATATAAATATGCATATTGTCTATGTATATAAATAAACATTCCAATATAATTACTATAACATCACTTGTTATCCTCACTCTCACTTTTGGCCATGGCCTCTTTTTTCCTGATCTCAAATCCCAATCTTTGACCCTTGGTTATATGTAGTAACAATTCCCTTGGCTATAAGCTAGTGGTACACATCTCCAAGTCAAACCCCACATCCTCTTCTAAGAAGATATTATTACTATTTGTTGGAATTCCTATCATATTAGGTGCCTCTATCAACTCCCATCCTAAGAATTCTTTTACAAATTTACTCCACAAGCCCTCGAAGGGGTCTTCAACCTAGCCATGAAATGCCTCCCTTCTAGAGGTGATGTTTGGACAAGAGGTGTTGGATTGTATTTCCTATTTCAAAAAGCTACTACTCTCATCCACTTTTTGTATGTTCTTGGGTTTCTCCTTTCAACCCTTTGAGAGATGCAATTTATATTCTACTAGTGTGGCTAAGGTTACCTTATCTTGCTCTTCATTTTTTTGTATGATGAAGCCTATCAGGATATTTTTATAATTTAGGTAGACTATTGAAGGTGGACCCTGTGACCAAAGCCTTTGGGCACACTTTATTTTCTCATATTCTTGTCGATGTCCATTGCATCAAACACAGACATTAAGTTTCTTCAGATGAATCAAGTTGTACGACATTCAACTAATGAAGTCATGAGATATGCAGCTTAGTAAAAAAAGAAACAAAAAATTATCTATTTCACTTGTTAAGAATGTATTTATGCCTTTTTTATATAACATTTATAGGTTCTCTAGTGTTTAACTATTGGTCCATTTTGACCAATGTTTGGTAATTTTTTTATTTACATGCAAATTATTTATTTACAATATATAGTATAAATATGTGGCAAGAGTGGATATTATAAGCACAAGTGGGTGTACAACTATTGGACCTTGAACAATTATTCCCCTCTCCAATAGTGTAAATATTATTTTTCTTAAATTATTAGGAGATGTTATCTTTATGATATTTCTTGTTAGGAGATAAGCTTGATATTTATTTGTTTCCATTTTAAGTAGGCAATGACTATCCATTTACTCTTTTTTTTGCATTATAAATACCTTTGGATTTCCTTAAGTTAGTTAATCTATTCAATATTCTTGGATAGCCTATATCTATGTCTTCTATATTTCTTGCGTATGTTTTGTTTTCTAAACTTTAAAAATAATGTAGTTACTTGACTCATATGGTTCAATTGGTGCCCCTTTCTTGCTAGAAGATCTAGTTTTGACATGGTATCATAGTAGTGCTGGTTTGCTTATGGTTTTGTTTTTATTGCAAAGTTAATTGAGAAAATCAACTTTTTTTAATTTGGAAAGTCTTTTTTTCTTGGAAAATAAATCTCCTTCTAATAGGTTGATCTAATTTTTTATGCAAAATGATAGAATCTGATCTTGCACCTTGAGGAAGAGTATATTAATTTTTAAGTTTTTATTAACCCTTTTATTGCTTGCTAATCATTGGCAAAAGGCTCATATCAGATTTTTCATCCATCGTGCAAGGGATGACATCAAAATTTTTGGGTTAAAATTTTCTCCTTTAACATTGTATTTATTGTGTTAGCATGAAAATTTGGAAGGATTTGTGTCTTATTTCAGCCATGTATTTGACTTAAAATAATTTGGAGGCATAGGAAAGATTGGCAACTTTTTCTTGTTAAGGGGATTCTTTGGTTGTGCAACTTCCAAAGGGTAGTGCTTAAATCTTCTGATAATTAATCATTGTTGTCATGTGAAGATCAATCTTTAAATTGGTTCAATCTATCATATTTAATTCAAAAAATCTTCTAAAATGGTTGGAGTGGAGACTTTCTGATCACTAGTTTGTTGCATGTCCAAGGAATTGTGCTTATTATTTACCTTTAATAGTTGCATGCATTGCATTTTTTTAATTATTGTACTGAAAGTTAGAAAAAGATAGCAAAAGTCTTCATAAAACCTCATTTGGTTTTTCTATATTGAGATTCAACTTGTAATATCATTTTCATTCAAGCTTATGGGATACAAAGAAGCACTGTTTTTATAAAGTGTTATTTTATTCATTCTAGAAAGCCATTATATGCTCTAAAATATAAAGTGACACAAATTTGGAGAATAAAAAATAGAATCAAGGGAGGTGTATCATGTGGTGTTGCATGTGTGAGCACTTTGGCATACCTTCTCCATCTTTCCTACATTTTCTTTCACCATAAAACTTCATTAAGCATGAATTCACTTTAACCAATAACCCTATTAATAGCCTTTAATTATTACTAATAAAAATTAAAATGCAAATGATGCCTAATAATAAAGGCCTTTATAGGGTACATATGGGTATTAAAATTCAACCTACTAATAATGAGGCCAAAGTTCAATGGTTCGGTGAGTGTGATCAAGCATATAACATTTTGCGTCTAACTATTTCTCAAGAGCACATCTTTTACATTAAAGGTTTGAAAACTCTCAATGAAGTTTTGACAACTCTTGAAAATATTTTTAGGGATCTAGATGAATTAAAGAGTCATTAAATTGAGAATTAGATCATAAGTCTTAGCCCTAGGACCTTCAATACACTAGAATACTTTTTCACTAAGTTCAACTAATTGAGGTTATAGTTGAAAGAATGTGTAGTTGACTATGAGAATTTGCCAAGATCTAGAATCCAATTGATAGAACAATAGAGAATAAAATATGACAAGAATAAGTTATATTCCTATCAATGATGCAAAATACCCAACTAACTAGGTTGATTGAAATTGAATTGTTTTTTTATGCATACAATATAAATGAGCTTGCTTACAAAGCCAATGCCATATGTATATGTGAGTACACAATCATGACATGTGGCTCAATGAGAGACAAGGGTAGGTCAAGTTAAGTAGGAGAAATAATAAAATATTCCATAAGAGTTGGATCACCCACCAAAGATGGAATGTAACAATAAGACAACAAAAGGTGGAAATTCTCGTACATACATCATCCTTAAGTGCACACTTCCCTAAGTGTCTCATTTCCAAACTACGATGAGATGCATTATCCTAAGTCAACTTGTGTAAAGTGTAATTATGAGACATAATTTACACCAACACCCCCCCTTCAGTGCAAATTAGGGGATTGTAGACTTAAATCAACAATGCAAGATGGGTCTCATCTACTAGGCCATGTTAGGTACCCATGTACAAATGCAAATGCACTACACAAAGAAATGGAATCTCTCACAGACAGAGAAAGAAAGAAAAACCACATCAGAAAAACTCCCCTAAAAAGATAGATGAAAGCACACAATTCTCTCAATGATGAATGAGAAGAAAAAAACCTTATGTGAGGAAAAAGTTCCCCCATAAGAGAGAAGAAGAGAGACCATGAAGCTGCCCTTCAATATAGAATCTCCTGCAAAGGTGGTCAAACGATTTTTACCAAAATACCTCCCCAATAGGAAGAAGTAGAGTCAATGTTGCACCAAGAATGTCAAAGTGTGACAAAACCAAATACCAATGTTGATGAAGAATGACCAATGAAACACTCACTGCAACATGATAAAGATCAGGCATGGAGACAAATAGATGAGCACCAATGATAGATGTACTCAATCCAAATACCTTCTCAACTAGAGAATAAAAGTCTCACATGAATATTCATAATCTAAGTACAGAAGGATTACATCAAATAGGTCAACAATGACAAAGTACAAAGAGGTGTGGCACTTTATAATAGTGGGAGTACAACATTGCTCATGCAAGAGCATACATCATGATATAGTGCAAATTTAGAAACTGAAGAAGATTATGCCACCCAAAAAATGCCCTGTAGAATACTACAGATGAAGATACTTCTAATTGGGATGATGCTAAGAGATATAAAGGAGAAAACTGACCCCACCCCGCTTGGTTGCTGGTTGGAAGCCGTGCAAGACAGGTACATAGGTGGACAAAAAAAATATTCACAATTTGACTTATTATATGAAAATTTTGTATTTTAAAACTTAATTAAAAGTTAAAACATTTATTAAAAAAGACAAAAAAAACTTTAATAAAACAATAAAGAAAAAATTGATTTTTTTTTCAATTTTTCAATTTTGAAAATAAAACTTTATGCAAAAATAAAGTAAATAAAACAAAAACATTTTTTTAATAATTTTTGACATTATTAAATATTATTAAAGAAAATCAATTTTTTTAATTTTGATTTATTAAAAAAACAATTTAAAACATTTTTTAAAAAATACATTAACATTTTTTATTGAAAAACTTAATTAAAAAACATTTATTAATATTAAAAAATTATTTTAAAAAAACATTGAAAAGGGGCGGGGGGTCCTAAATGGTATCCCCTGCACTGACCCTGTGTAGGTGGTACCCTATGGTACCACTGCACAAAAACCTGCACATGTGGTACCATGTGGTACAACTTCACATATTGTGTAGGTGGTACCATGCAGTACCATTGCATAGTTTGTATAGTCGGTACCGTAAGGTACCCAAAACAAAAAAAGTACCCAATTTTTTTTTTGAATTTTTAACTCAAAACCAAAATTTAAAATGCACCCCCTTGCGAATTAAATTCAAACTTTTAAATTTTAAAAAAAAAAATTAAAAAATCACCTATACCTGCGAGTCCGTACGATGGCTAACGAGGGGAAAATTTTACAACTTGGAGTCATAGAGGTCGATTTGGATGAATTGACAAACGACAATGGGGTTTTTGGGCCTTCTGAACACAATGGTAATGTCGGATTTTACCCAAAGTGCTCCAAAATTGCAAATCATTGTCGGGACAAGTCACCATCCTCCACCTTAAAATGGTGCTAGATTTGGCCTTTGTTGTCGGATTTGAATGAAACAAAAGGTAATTCTGACTTTCGTGAACCTCCTCAATATAATGGCGACCTTAGATTTGACCCCAAAAGCTCCAATAATAACTTGCAATAGAAAGCTCCAAAATGCAAAACCCCAAATAGCATCAAATTTCTCTCAAATAGCAAACCAGTGGCACTCTAATGGCTTTGATACCATGTGAGAATTTTATAAGATATAGAGTCCAATTGATAGCACAAGAGAGAATAAAATATGACAAAAATAAACTATATTCCTATCAATGATGCAAAATACCCAACTAACTGAGTTGATTAAAATTGAATGGTTTGTTGATACATACAATGTAAATGAGCGTACTTATAAAGCCAAGGCCATATGGATATGTGAGAACACAATCATGAAATGTGGCTCAATGAGAAACAAGGGTAGGTGATGGTAGGTGGGAGAAATAACAAAATATTCCACAAGAGGTGGATCACCCACCGAAGGTAGAATGTAACAATAAGATAAGACAACAAAAGGTGGAAATTCTCCTACATACATCATCCCTATGTGCACACTTCCCTAAGTGTCTCATATCCAAACTACAATGACATGCATTATCCTAAGTCAACCTAAGTAAAGTGTAATTATGAGACACAATTTACACGAACATTGATAAAAAGGACAATGAGCTAGTTCTTTTTGTTCTTTTCAAGATAGGTCCACAATATTTTATGTATGTGTCAACCTTCTATTCCACTAAGAGGGCTCTTGAGCCACTTAGAAAATACCTTCCCTGGAGGAATTTATTATAGACTTTATTAGGAAGAAAGACAAGTTAATTTATATGGGTACAATAAACTCTTCAAAGTCTCAAGCTCTAATTGTTCGTAATGAGAAACCAAAGTCCTCAAAAGATAAAGTAAAGAAGAAAATCACTTAAAAGGCTAAATAAACTAAAAAAGATTAGAAAAATGAATACTCTAAATACAACACTGATGAATCTTCAAACCAAGGAACTTAAATAAAAGAGAAAGAGTTAGGGGTACCTACTGCAAGAAATATGGAAATGATGAGCACAAGTGTATGAATAAATAGATAGAGAACCTTTCTCATATTCTTAAGAATAACATAGGTCTTCCTAAATCTATCAAGTCATCTTCATCCATAAAAGATTCTACCAAGGATAAAGGTAAAGAGAAACATAAGGACATTGCATTAGTCACTATTGTATCTTCATCGAATCCATCTTGGATTATTGTTAAATCAGGTGTTGCACACCAAATGGGTTCCACCTCAAGTTGAGTTTTATCCCTTAGAGCCCTCTAGTATGTCTTATATCATCTTGGGTGATGACACTCCAATATCAATTCCAGGGAGAGATTTTGCTGATGTGAAGACTCAACAACCACAAATGTTCTAAGTGTTTCTTCTTTGTCAACTAATACCCTATTAGTGTATTACATCACTCACATAGGAAATGGAATGATATTTTTGTCTTCTAATTTACTTGAGATAAGATATTTACAAAGAAAAAAATTGATAGCTTTATTAAGAACAAATCACCAAGCCAAGTTGTATACCTTTTCACATTTTTCTCTTTATATTTCTCCTACTTCCTCTATTACTCATTCAAATGAAGTGAGGCATGAGAGTTTTGACCACTTTACCTATCACTACCTGGAGAAACTAAGTCAAGAGGAAATGGCTATAATGTTTCCTATAGTTGATTTTCTAAGGCTATTTATGAGGATTATTCTTTTGGTAAGCATTCTGAAGAGAAATTTAACAAGGGAAAAGCATAGAGGACAACAACATTTGCAGTTAGTTCACATTGATGTATTTGGGGTGTTTCACCATTGATTTTTTACTAATGCAACACATTGTCTGCCTTTCATAGATGGCTTTTTTAGATTCACATGGGATTATTTCCTTTGGCAATAATTTCATGTCTTTGAAAGATTTCTAAACTTCAAGGCACTTGTTGGAAAACAATCAAGAAATGTTATTAAGGTTATTTAAACTAGAACAATATGGATTATTGTGTGAATATCAAGTTTGAATAGTTTTGTACATAAGAGGGGATATATTTGTAGCACATAGTTCCTTATATCCTCAACAAAATGGTGTTGAGAATGTATAAAAGGATTCCTAAAAGAGATGGATAATTGCATGATACACTCCAAAGGCCTTACCCCATAGTATTGGGTAGAAGTAATTTAAATGTGTTATATTAAAAATAATATGGTTCCTAAAAAATCCTGGAAAGGAATCACTCCCTTTGAGGCTTAAATAGGAAGAAAACCATCATTTAATCATTTTAGAGTCAATGAATCTCTAATTATGGCATGCATTCTATCATATAAATTCAAGACGATTAAACCACTAGCCATAACTTGTATCTCTATAGGCTATCAAGATGGTGTAAAAGGTTATCTCCTAATCCACCCGACCACAAATTATTTGTTTATTTAGAGAAGTATTAAGTTTCAAGATATGTCTTCCAAATTAGAACTTAACATTTCTCCCTCTAGTATGGCTTCATTAGATATTCATTATTCTTTTGAATAATTAGATCATCTACCATAAATTTCTATGTTGATATTCCTTTCTTATTCTAATTTTGATGGTCATGATAATGATGAGGATCTTAATACTCATCTTCTTCATGGATTAATCAGGAAGTTGATATTTTAGCTTTGGACTCACCCACTTCTCATCCTCTTTGTGCTAGGAATTCACTTGAAAACATAGGTAATTGGGTAGGGGATCATTTAGGTGGTAGATGCACATAGTTCAATAATTAGAGTAATCCACGTGATTATTTTTACTTCATAATTGATCCACAAATATTTCATGAGGCTTCAGGCATACTTAAGTAGCATAATGTTATGCATGAAGAATATGATTCATTAATAAAAATTCACACTTGAGACTTAACATCTCTTCCTAAGGGAATAAAGTTTATTTTATGTAGGTGGATGTATCAAAGTTTGTTGAATATGGTTCATTTGAAATGTATAAGTAACAAAGTCTAGTTATCAAAATGTTTTCACAATAGGTAGGTATTGATTACATAGAGACTTTTACACTTGTTAGAAACATGCCTTCTATCTGACTCACTCTTGTTATTGTTGTTCCATATGATTGGAATGTGTAGAAATGGATGTGAAGAGTTCATTTATTCATAGAGATCTTGGGGAGGAAATATACATTGACTAGCCACTATGGTTTGTTTAATAGTCATCCTTAGTTTGTAGACTTTGGAAATCTCTCTATGGCCTAAAACATACCCCTTTGGCTTAGTACACCAATAGGGATTCTTTTCTCCTAGTTTCACATTCCACACTTTGTATTCAAATCTAAATGTATATCTTATATGATAGGATTATTATTTATTAATATTGTTTCTTGATGTTGATGATATTTTGATCACTAGGAGCTCCTCATTAGTTGTTACACTTGTGAAGTCATCTTTACAATATAAATTTGGCATTCCAGTATGACTCAAGGATCACTCTTGCACAATATAATTATATTCTTGATGCCTTCTAGATCTGCCATTTTCCATATAAGAAGTGGGGTTCGGGTAGTCTATGCCTTTCTATTTTCCCCTGCTTCTGCTTAGCACTTTGTCCAGGGTCTCCCTCCTATCAATTGCTGAAACTGATAGGATCAATAATTATTTGGTTTCATATGAATAAATGAAACCCATTCCAGAATCCCTTTCTATGTAGGGTAAATCTTGATGCTACTTTTTATTGACAACTTGCTAGAAGTCTCATTAATTTGACTCATGTTAGGCTACAAATTTCATTTGCAATTTCCATAGTTCTTATGTTCATGTAGTAACCTCATGAGTTGCATTGGATAAATTAGCTAAGAGGATTCTTCACTATCTTCATGGTACTCTCAATTTTGGGAATCATATAGAGTTGATATTTAAATTGACTTAGTTTGTTTCTTAGACTTAGATTAAGATAGCAATACTCATAATTGTATGTGTACTTTAGGTTATAGTTTTTCTTTAGGTTTTGGTCCTATTAGTTAATTTGGTAAGAATAAAAATATAATTTTTTAATCATCTATAGAGGCAAAATATAGGAGAGTTGTCAAATGTAGAAATAAGGGTCATATAGTTTTAATGGATTCTCACCAAGTTTGGTATATATATTATGCAAACCATAGTGACCTTTTGTGACAACTAGAGAAACATTTAGATATGTAGTTTGGTTCAATATATACAGTCCAAGCTCATAGATATTTATGTGCATTGTGTTTGAGAGCTCATTTATATTCAGATCATTGACTTAGTCTTTGACAAATCTCATAGCAGTTTGCTAACATTTTCACCAAACCTTTTATTGAGAGAAAGGCCATTCATCTATGAGATCTTCTTGCAATGTGATCCACTTTAGCATCACAATCCTCTTTCAATTGATCCTTGTAGTTCTCCCCTTTTATCTTTTTATGAGAAAATATTTTCCTACTAGGTTTTTTCTCCACCTCTTTCAGAGTTTATTGTATTTGGGTGCTCGATTATGTCAAATTGTTGGGGGTTAGTGTTAATATTTTTTTCATATATTATTAGGAGATATTATCTTTAGAATATTTCCTCTTAGGAGATAATCTTTCAGGGGATTTGTTTTCATTTGCAAACTTAGTTCTACATAGAAATGGTTATCTATGTGTTATTTTTGCACTAAAAATTTGAGTGTATTTTTTTGAGTTTCTTATACTATTCCATATAATTGGAGATTCTCTATCATCACCTTCTCTTTTTCTTGCATACTTTTCATTATCTAAACTTTGCAGGATGTGTTGGTGCCTAACATAGGTAGCCCAATTGATGTTGTCTTTATTTCCAGATGGTCTCAATGTTGACTATAGAAACATATTTTGTGGATTTTAGTTGTGAATATATTACCACTAGTGTGTGTGCCATGAAAACTACAAATCTCTTATTTACTAAAATAAAGGCCTCTTTCAAATTAAGATATCTTGGTAAAGTGACTTTGAAGTTGCTTTGAACTGATGGATAAGGCATTTATTTTGTATCTGAGATAGATCAAGTGGTGAAGTGTAATATTAGAGGTATTTACAAATTTCATGATATATTCAATTGCAAGGACTTAGAAGTCCATGAGAAAACTTTAATCTTGGGACAATAGATGTGGGGACCAAAAGATTATTGATATAAAATTTGCAATGATTATTTTTTGGCACATATAGAAGGGATTCAATTAAATCTATGATATATCTTTCTTTATGATTATTCTAGGATACGTATGTGTCTACTGAAATATTTATTACGATTAAAAAAAATGATCTTTTTATTTGTATCCTAATTGATATTTTGATCTATTATGTATATTTCTACTTTGAGTTATTTAATGGAAGGTTGAATTCCTTTACTAATCATACCTCAAATATGTTTTTCTCACTAGAATTAGTATTTTTTATTATTTTTATTTTCTTATTTTATTTTAATTGGTGTCTCAAAAGGGTTTTAACTAGGGAAATTAGTTTTTCTATTTTCTACATTTTTTTCTTTCCATTTAAAAAAAAAAAAAATCTAATCAAGGAACTCAAATTTATCCCTTAAATAGGTGACTAGATCTAGATATATGTCAAAAAAATTTACATGTTTAGTGATTGGATTAAGTTCATAGATTCACATAAGCTAAGATTTAAATTGGTCATTCTAAAATATGTCCTAATACACAAGATCTCGCTGATCTAGAGAAAAGAGGTCTAAAAGATCAAGTGAGGAGTAATGTAATGTGCAATAATTGGTTCAATATTATAGTTTTATATCTCATTATAGACAATGGCTAGTTAGGAAAGGATTCTTCAAAGTCTTACCCTTTGACACTCTTCTAAACTAGACAAGATTTTGTTGTAATATCAGAGGTACTATTAGCATCATAGGATTCTTCCAATAGGGGCATACATCCTAAACTACATATATAATAGTTTACCTTGATAATTATTGGTTCAAGAGGACCTTCTTCATAAAATATTAATCCTTTTCCTTTGTAACCCATATTTTTACACATTCTTTGTACATACATCTCTTGAATAACTTAGAGCATACCATTATCTTTCTTGAAGTTTTTTAATTAGAATGATAACTCTATTACAATTCAACATACCATGGACATTGTTACTTTCCCAACCTCACCAATGGATATTTTTAGTAGCTATTTTAAGATAACATTATTCTAAGAAAACATAAATACTTTCTTATGTTAATACTATGAGAATATATATCATAGGCTATCTTATAAATATAAATTTTCTAGCATTTTGACATAGCACATATGCAACAAGAACAAATGGAAGGGAAACCACACTAACCATGCAAATTATAACCTTGTAAAGATATAAAAAATATTTGTTTCTATCCTCATGAGAGAAATCCAGGAAAAATGATATACATACATTTTACTCCATACTCCTTAAGATAATGTCAATAATTAAGTAAAACCTCTTAATCCATACAATGATATCCATTCATGATGAGTAGGTACAAGATGATCAAGTGATGAATAACACAAAGCCTCTTATCTATAGAAAAGAGTGTAATAAGTAAGGAGAGAGATACTACAATTTCATACCATCATTACTTAATGTACCCAAGTACCAATAATCAATACACTAAGTATCTACAAGTTGTTGCAAGGTGTGCGCCCTTCATCTCCTTGTGTTGTGCACGACAATTCTTGTGTTTTAAATGTGGCTAAACTACCTCTCGTGGATTCATTGAATCTCATGGTTATATTGGGAATTAATAGGTCAATCTTTTGGTGCAATAACAACTATTTTTCTAACAAGTGTATTCAAAATCTAGGTCATGGGTTCAAATCCCTTGCTTGCATTGGGGAGGGAGTTCATTGCAAAGTGTGGGCTCTTGGTCTCCTTGTGATGTGTAATACAATTCTCAAGTTTTTGACATGGATTAACTACCTCCTATAGATTCATTAATTCTAACAATTGTATCAGGCATTAACATGTCGATATTTTCATGCAACAAAAACCGTGTTTCTAACACAAGTGGAGTGTCAAAGTTTACATAAACTCCAAGGCACCATACATGGTTCCTTATATTAACTTGTATTACAATATATGTCCTAAGCTTTAAATTAGTTTTACAATGAACCTGATATACTAAATGCATTTCTCTAATTATCTTGGTTGATCATGTGACCGCTAATCCATGACCTGAAGAATGTGCTACACAAATTAGATACATTTGCAATATCACATATAATTTCCCACATAAATCTTACATTACACTAACCACGAGATTATAAAATTTGAAATATTTCTATATGCCATTGTACAACATGAGGTTTCTAATAGTTATTTTTCATGTTGACTATTTTAGATGACTTTCTAAAAAGTCAACCTTAAGGATTTAATTTTTCAAAATATATTTGAGGGTATCTTTAATTTAAAAAATATATTTCAAACATACTTCGTAGTTAGAGCTCGCTTTAATTGCAAGAAAGATATTTTAGTGATAAATTTAGTTTTTTCTTTTTCTTTTATCTTTATCTTGAATAAATTGTATTGCATGTGTATATACAAGTCTTTGCAAATATAAATAAGTGTGTATTGCACTTAAACTGAAGCCAATGATAATGTTACGCCTACTTGCTGCTAAAATTGTCATTCATGTTGATTTTTACTATCTTGTGTATCTAAAATTGTGATTTGAACATAGTAAAATGATTATTATAGGTTATGTATTGCAATTCTCACTAATTTGAGTATCTTTATATGTGAATCTTCTATATTTAGATCATGGTATCTTGAGCTTATTTCTAATTTAATTTTCATGTGTACTCATTATAATTTTGGTCTACGATTTTAGCTAAAACTTATAACCATGTATTTTGATTAATTAAAGTCAGATAGGACTAAACCTTTTACATAACCGCATAAGAGCAACTACCTGGGGCACATGAGGAGTGCACACCTAGCCAAAAGTCTACAACCAAAACTAGCTAACAACCAAAACAAAACCACTACACAGACACAAAAAATAAGCCAAACAACCTACCATGAACCAAAAACACAAAAGAATGGCCTATAGACTAGGGGCATTATTATCTCCCCATTCATGGCATAACACTTTAACTTTACTAGAAAAAGACAATTTTTTGTTAGAATCTTTCCTAGAGGCCAAAGTGACAAAATCTAGAGTAGCCTTGATAGCAGAGGTGAGGGAGTTTGACACCATAGAAGGAGATTCCAAACGTCTCTTCCTCTTTTCCTTCCTTCAGTAGATCTCCTCCTAGATTCCATGCATAGGGGCAGAATTCTTCATCGCCATTTCTTTTCTCAGAGTAGTCATCTCCTAAAAATTTTTTTTTAGAGCCTTGTGATTTTCTTTCAACTCAACCATGCCTTTCCTCTCATCTCTCTAGTTAATCTTTGTATTGAGTTCCTTAAGATTCTCCTCCATAGTCTCCCAATTTTCCCTTTCCCACCATGCTAGTGGCAGCCTTCCAAACCCTCTCATTTTTTTCTTCCAATGCCCAATTGTCACCACAAGCCTTTGCCTCCACCACTACTTCCAACCTCTTGATCTTCTTCTTTGTCACACCTTACTAAGGGAGGAGCCAAAAAATTACTAAATCTTGTCTATCAATAGCCTCATCCATCCTAATTACTTTATCTACCAGAGTAGTGGAATCGAACTTGAGAGTAAAACTAGCATGGACTAGGGAAGGGAAGCCTAACAAAGGGGTGAATAGGGCTTTCTCTACAGATGCGGTCTGAGACTAATTTGAACTTGTGAATAAAGAAGTGTTAGAGTTATTGGATTCCTCTTCCTCCTCAGAGTCCATCAAATCAATTTCTTTGGAAAGGGGAGAAAAGGGTTTTTCTGTTTGGCCCCACGAAGAGGGTTGAACCAAGAAGGGGAAAGTTTAGTCTTGGACAAGGAGGCCAAATTATGGTCAATCTTTGACTTAGAGGTTCCAAAAATCTCCACAACCAATTTATAGTCAAACATGGGGCCAGAGGAAATCAATGGGGTCTCATTAGATGGTGTCAAGGAAAAATGAAATCTATAAAGCCTCAAGATTAAGCCTTTGTGAAGAAGGAGAGTATTATTGGCTTTAGCTGAAACAACCAACTGGGATAAAGAGGAACAAACCTAGAATAGGAAATTCATTTTTATTCCATACTTGAGATGTTTCAACATGGGAAAGAGCACAAGAAATTGTTATTGTGTGTTAGTTTTCATAGATTATATTATTAGCACCTAGTCCAAATATTGTAATAACTATTTTCATTTCTATTAGAGTTTTTTAGATTTATGTCCATACTGAAACAAGAAACAAAAGTTAAATCTCAATAAAATTTATAATATACTCTAGTCTTTTATTACAAGAGATTGATTCTACATGTGATTTGAGGAAATGATTTAATTTACACATTATTCTACTTTATTATCTGTAAAAATAAATTTGAACTTGCTTTTTTTTTGTACTGTTGGTATAAACTAAAAAGGATAAAAAATAAAGAATCTAAAAAGGAGATGAACCCCAACAAATATATGAACTAAATGTAGCATCACCATGTCCAAATTGCTATCTAGAACCAAATAGAGGCTGCCACCTAGATTACATATAAAAAAGATCAATCATAGAAAATACAGTATCATCACCATTTAAAAATGAACATATATATTTGTAATTTATTAGCTAAAGAGAAAAAAGAGATCCTAAACAAAAATGAAAAAAAAAGGTAGTATCAACATGATCAAGCTGCTAAGTAGAGCCAAGAAAAGGTTGTTGCCTAGATTTCATATTAAAAAAAGAATACAAAAGGGAGTTCCCTTAAACCTTTTTAGAAAGAAACATGTATATCTTTAATATGTTAGCTATTATTTCTCTTTAAATTCAAAAGATTTTAAATGTCAATTTATTTTGAAATTGTATATTTATTTAGTTGCATCAAGATTCTTGCATATTAAAATATAATATATTATGTTACAAAAGACACTCCAACATAAAGAACCAACTTCAACAAACATACTAACAATTGATATTATTCCAATATTCATTGTTTTTTTCTTTTTCTAAACCAACAACAAGAGACAGGGTTTTACCTAACTTTTCATATAAAGGTGCAATTACAATTGGTAGGATGGTTATATGTATATATTCATAGTTTCTATCCCAACTATACATTGAATGTTATGGTGGCTCGCTAGTGGTGAGCCTAAGAGAAAAGATAGGAAACTTCCTTGGTAGGGTCAATCCAAGCTCTTCATCCCTATCTAGATCACCCTCCTCACTCTAATGAAAGAAATGTATGAACTGAGCCACAACCAAGTAAACAACAGAAAGCTCCATGGCAATCCCGAGGCATTGTCTCCCTGATCCAAAAGACAACAATCCAAAAGACAACAATTCAAAGTGGTGACCTTGCACATCTATGCTTGAGCCAATAAATCTTTCGAGCTTGAATTCTAAAGGTTCTTCCCAAATATTTTCATCCCTTCCAATTTCCCAAACATTCACAACCAACCTTGTTTTTGGTAGGATGTAGTATCCCCCATCATTGCAACCCCACGTGGACTCGTGTGGCACAAGCAAGGGCGCTAGTGGATGTAATCAAAGTGTTTCCTTCACCACACATCGAAAGTAGTCTAAGTTTACCATATCACTCTCCTTTACGATATGATCTCTCCCAACCTGTAATTAAATCCCTTGTTGTGCTCTTAACATTGCTTGAGGGTTCCTCAGCAGCTCGGTAATTTCTCATTCTATAGTTGTGGCCGATGTTTCTACTCCAGCACTTAACATATCTTGTCGAAGAAGTGAACACGTTGGTTAGTGAGGTTTTAGGAGACATTTGTCAACTGGTTAATAAAATATAGCGAAATTTGAGATTCCAAACTTTCACAAGACAAAAGGGCATCTCCAAACATTTAACTGAATTGACCATGATGATTGCTTTGATTTGAGTCTGAGAGACTTGAAACTCGGCACTTCCTGCTCTCAGCCATGTCCAGCAGCATGTCCACGATGTCCGGATTGTCTGACTTTTTTGACCTTCTCCACTCAACGTGCTCATCGATGAGCTTGTCAAAAACCTCATCGAATACCTTACGTGTTAATAATGTAAAGCCGATCCGACAGCCTACCTATGGTGGCTCTTGGCTTTCTAGTTGAAGGCTTATCTTCTTATATATAATATTCATCTTCCTGCTTGTAATATGTACATTTTGACAGAGATTAAATATAATTCCCCCTCTCTTGAATGTGGGTGTAGGCATTTGCCGAACTACTATAAACTCTGTGTCAATCTTCTGCATGTGTGATTTCTTTTGTATTTAATCTGTTGTTTAATCTTTCGTATTTCTCTTCAATTGGTATCAAAGATTGGGTGAAGCTGATTGGAATTCGTTAAAGAATTTATAGAACAATGGAGAAAGCGAAGATAGAGAAATTCACAAGGTAAAATTTCGGACTATGGATAGTACAAATGGAGTTGGTGTTAATTAAACAAGATCTTTCCCTCGCGCTGGAAGGGAAAACTAAGAAACTAAATTCGATGATGGATGAAGATTGGGAAAAGATGGACAAGAAAGAAAGGGCGACAATTTTTCTTTCGCTATCCAACAATGTTATTTTCAATGTCACAGCTGAAAAGACAACAAACGAGTTATGGGAAAAACTTGCAGCCATCTATGAAATGGCATCAACTACAAACAAAGTTTTTATCATGAAAAATGTATATAGTCTAAAGATGAGGGAAGGAGGGATTATAGAAAATCATCTCAATGAAATTAATTCCCTTATTGTAATGCCTCACTATGAGGCCCGGAGGACATAAACAAATAAAACAATGAAAATGTAAATAATAATTTTTGTTATAAAAAAAATGAACCATACAAATTCATGGAGTAACATGATACTACAAGATAAAGATAAGATGTACAAATAATCACTAACAATAGTCCTCAAGGCCCCACAATGATGTTACTCAAGAATAACATTAACCAAACATACAAGGACATATGAAACCTCTTAAAATATGATAACACTGTCTATTACAAAGGATCATGGTACATAATACATTGACATGAGAAAATCCATATGATCATCAGATACAATACAGGGTATCCATAAGGATATAGTCTCCATGATTACAAACAATGAAGAGAATACATAAATCTGCTACATAGAGAAAGTCTTCAATCTTCCCACGAGCCATCACGAACATGATGTAGGATGAACCAAAACCCAATGGTGTGAATAGAACTCATCCCAACCATGTGGTACCATCAGGTCCACCCCCCATGCTAGGAGGTATCAGCCAGACCCAAGAGATGAAAGGAAGTATAAGAAGATATAAATGACTCACATGAGGCTCACAGAACTAGTACCACAAGAGACTCAGAAGTAAACCAATCAAATCTCAGAGGCCTCGAACAAACTGAGGAAAGTAAAGTAACCAAAAGAGACCACTAGGTATGCAATAGGGAAGAGTGTCATCACTAGGTTGTCATGGGTTACCCTGGTGAATCTTCACTATGTCCCAACCCCCATCCTGGGTTACCCTAGTGACCTCTACCAACCCCTGGCCCTGATACAAACACTAGTGGACCATACCAACCTTTCAAAGGGACAAGATTGGTGGACGTCATTCCACACCTTCTCTCCTTACCTCAAACCTAAATAAGAATACGCAAGTAAGAGAGGCAACAATTAATCTTTTTAATGTGATCTAACTACCCACCCAAATTCATTGTTTAAAATTTCCACTTGATTATAGAACTCTAATTGAGCTACCCTGGCAACCACTTTGGGTCTCGGCCCCTAATGATAGACACTCCCCCTTGACTTGCACCTAGGAATCCAAAATTCAACAAAGGGTCTATGACACCCAAAAACACCAAGAGTCAAGACCTCTCTACCATAGCAAGGTTGACTGACATGCTAGAACGAGATTACAAACAAGGAGGTACAATATCGACAAAGAATGATTGACTAGCATAGAAGTCATGCAGAACACCAATCACATTACATTAAAAAAATGAAGGGGAACCATACACAATTAGGAGCTCAAACATTGTCTTAGCCTCTGGAAATAAAATACATTAAAACAACATATCCAAGTAACCCACTATTATACACAAGAACCAAAAGCAAATACAAGGTCTCATAATGCCAGACATAAAAGAATCCAATCATAATAAAATACCAAAGAGAACATAATAACCTATATACATCAATTATTTCAAATTAACATTAATTTCCATAACCCAAAATTCAGACCATTATAACTCATTTTATTCCTAATAATTGCACAGTAAAACTGACTTCATATTATTCAAAGCATTTAAACAAATGTAATTCATTCCTAAATTTTTACTATCATTGTAATTGATCAACAATAAATTAAATGAAAGATTACCCAAATTCATAAGAAAATATATATATATATATATATATACACACACAAATTATCCTAAACAGAACTATAATTTAAACTCATATATCTCCACAAGAGCTGACTGAATAGTAAAACATAGAATCATTGCATATATATATATATATATATATATATATATATATATATATATATATATATATATATATATATATATATATATATATATATATATATATATATATATATATATATATATATATATATATATATATATACACACACACACATGTATACATGTATGTATAAATGTATATGTATGTATATATACATATATACATATATACATACATGTATATATACATATATATATACATGTGTATATATATACACATGTGTATATATATATATACATGTATATATATGTATGTATGTATATATACATATAGACATACATGCATATATACATATATACATACATGTGTATATATATATATACATGTGTATATATATATACATGTATGTATATATGTATGTATGTATATACATATATACATATATACACACATATATATACATAAATACATATACATATACATATATATGTATATATGTATACATATATATATACATATACATGTGTATGTATACATATACATCTATATATATACACATACATACATATGCATATACATATATGTATATGTATATGCATATGTATATGAATGTATGTGTATGTATGTATGTATGTATGTATGTATGTATGTATATATGTATTATATATATGTATATATGCATATATATGTATATATGTATATGTATATGTATATGTATATGTATGTATATATACATGTATATATACATATACATATACATATACATATATACATATACATATGTATGTATATATATACACACATATACATATATACATATACATATACATACATATATACATTTATATACACATATATATATGTATGTATATATATATATGTGTGTGTGTGTGTGTATACATGTATATATACATATGTATATATATATGTATATGTATATATATGTGCATATATATATCAAATAAAACCAAAAGACTCAGCAAATTGTTTTTTAGTAGAGCGCATTACACAATAGAGAATTTCATTGATGGGGGGCGTGGACAATACCCACGCATATGGGTATGGCTTCCCCATGAGCTGTGGGAAAAGCCATCCCACACCTTGGGCAATGGCTCCCCACGGTTGTGGGATGAGCCATCCCACAACATGGGTAATGGCTCCCCACGGTTTTGAGTAAAGCCTTCCCCACTGTTGTGGGTTTAGGCTCTCTATGGCCCGTGGGTAGAGCCTCCCCATAGCATGGGGTTGACCCACAATCAAAATAAAAGAAAAAAATCACAATTTAGAACAAGAATTCTATCAACAAAATTTTATACTAAACATTTAACATTCAGAATCCATAATTTACAGATACATAATTATATATATTCTTTTTAATCCAAATTAAAATTTGATAACAAATTAAATAATTGAAGTCTGCACATAAAAAAAACCACAGTCATGTTTTAGAACCCACTTACGAACAATTACAAAAAATTTACAAAACCAAAATCATAGATTCTGATCACATTTTTCTATAAGTCTCCCAGACACCAAATTGATTCTGAAACAAAATTCCAGATCAACATAGCTAGAATTTCTAAAGACAAACAATCAATACCAATTTTTTAATCAAAACAAAATCGAGATTTCTGAAAAACTTTCAATGAAATTTGCAAGTGAAAAAGGGATCAAATTTCCTACCTCTAAATGCTATTCCAGAATCAAGCATAGAGGTAGAAGCAATAATCCCAAAAAAAATCCATGTCTTCACCAATCACAATATGCCAAAGCACAAATCCAAAAATCTTCAAGCAAAATCTTCCAACTCGCTTTCCTCTATATTCTATTATCAATTTTCCCCCAATTTCTTCTTTTCCTAACCAAATTTTGCCCAAATTCATTTTCAAAAATCCCATATCCAGAAGTTCTTATGCACAGCAAATTATTCATAGGAAAACAAATTTTTTCTCCCCCCTTCAATTTTCAAAAAGCAAAAGATATTCTTTCTCCAAAGAGTAACTTCCCATACAAAAAGCATGAAATATTCCTCTAATTAATTCCCATAATTAATTTATGTTTTGTAACTCCACTACACATGCAAATTCTGAATTTTGAAACAAATAAATATTAATTACCTTTTAAATTAATTTTCCATGACTGCAATAAAATCCTATAATATATATCTAATTCCCTTTTAAATAACTATTTTCAAAAAGGTAGAATAGATTAAATCACTTAGCTAATGCAATTAGCTTAATATAATATTGCGCAATTTTAATTTTATTAATTAATTAATCATTAATATTCAATCACCATAAATATATTAATATTAATACTTTCTCGCTAATATTTTAGGATAAGCATTAAACTAAACACAAGAGTAACAAATTGCGCTTAACAAACACAAAGGTCCGACATGACCGAACAACCAAAGTACAAGGATTCCCGACAAGGATCCTATTCTCATAAGAATGATGGTTATATCAAGGGATTGAGCGATAACTCCAGTTTTCCACTTTACCATTGGGTCATAGAGCATGCTCAAACCTGAAGGTTTAGGTGGAATCGGTGCTCGGTACCTACAGCTGCATAAACAAACTATCTAACATGTACATATAAATTGTATAATATCATACCATGAAAAGGGAATGGAAGCAATGTATCTTGCTCATAAAGAACAGTGTGACGTTTTTCCCTTTCACCCAAGAATATCAAAGATAAAACATAGAGTATGTCAGAACAAATGAACATCGATAAAAATGTTGACTAAATCCTAACAACACATATATAATCCATCTCAATAATCATCTCACTATCAGACCATAAATAACATCATATAATCACATCATCGTCAACAATATGAAAATCATCATTATGTCAATGATCAATAGAGCATAGAGTATGAATATCGCATATGAATCTAAAAGAAATAATAAGCATCACAACTAATGTCGAAATTGACTAGCAAGATGCTTTTACAATGATTAAGTACAAAGGCCAATGCGAATCACTTCACTCCTTAAAGCTATATGCTTAGATCAATTTGAAATACAAAGAGTCTACAATGCATTAATGTATCCAAGCTATGAAGAATGTCTTTGATCAACCAAGGAAGAATATGATCTGCCAAGTAGTGTATTCGCTCCCCCAAGGAATGATTTCACTGATGATAATTTAATTCGATTTGAGATATATGAAAGTCGATCTGCTAAGGAATTCGATCTATTGTGGATGATGAAAGAACTTTCTAATGATAAACATGAACTGCATATATGAAATCTTCCACACGATTGGAGTATCTTCAAAATTTACCAAATGAAAGAGCTAGCATCCATATTATACACGCCACGGTGACTCTTGATGAAGAGTCAGCCTATTCAAGGGCAACGTGATCCTTCATCAAGGGGTGTTGGACAATATCAATGAGGAAACATGTCTAACCATGGGTGATGGGTGTGTGTCTTGACTAATGCTTACTTAAGGACTTAAAACAAAACCACTTCATAATGTATACTACCCACTTTCTCTAGAGTATACACGGGTTCATGATTGTCTAAGGTCGATAAGCCAATTAGAAAATCATGTTTGCTATGTCGAACAAGGGAAGGATCTGATCATAGCTATAACTTCAACAAATACAAGATCTCATAATGCTAGACATTAAATAGTCCAATCATAATAAAATACCAAAGAAACCATAATAACTTCTATACATCGATTAATTTAAATTAACATTAATTTCAACAACCTAAAATTCAGACCATTATAACTCATTTTATTCCTAATAATTGCACAATTAAACTAACTTTATATTATTCAAAACATTTAAGAAAACGTAATTCATTCCTACAATATTTGTAATTGATCAACAACATATATATATATATATATATATATATATATATATATATATATATATATATATATATATATATATATATATATATATATATATATATATATATATATATATATATATATATATATATATATATATATATATATATATATATATATATATATATATATATATATATATATATATATATAGTATATGTGTGTGTGTGTGTGTGTGTGTGTGTGTATGTATATATGTATATATAAACACACACATATATAAATATGTATGTATGTATGTATGTATGTACACACACACACACATATATATACATATATATATATATACATATACATATACATGTATGTATGTATGTATGTGTGTGTGTGTGTACATACATACATACATGTATATGTATATGTATATCTATCTATATCCACACACACACACACACACACACATATAATCGTAAATAGAATTGTAATTTAACCTTGTGTGTGTGTGTGTGTGTGTGTGTGTACACACACACACACACATATACATACATACATACATATATATACATATGTATGAGTTTAAATTACAATTCTATTTACATAGATGTATATATATATATACATAGACATAGATGTACACACACACACAATCCTAAATCAAATTATAATTTAAACCCATACATCTACACAGGAGCTGACTGAATAGTAAAATATAGATTCATTGCACACACACACACACATATATCAAATAAAACTCAAAGACTCAGCAAAAGTAATTTTAGCAGAGCGCATTACATAGAGGTGAATTGCATTGACAGGCGGCGTGGACAATACCCATGCCTGTGGGTATGACTTCCCCATGACCTATGGAAGAAGCCATCCCACAACATGTAAAATGGCTCCCCATGGTTGTGGGAAGATCCATCCCATAGCGTGGGTAAGGGCTCCACACAGTCATGGGTAAATCTTTCTCTACCATTGTTGGTTGACGATCCCCATGACCTCTGGGTAGAGCCTCCCCACAATGTGGGGTCGACCCATGATCACAATAAAAAATAAGAAAAACACTATTTATAACAAAAATTTATACTGAACATTTAATTTTCAGAATCCATAATTTATAGATACAGAATTATATATATTATTTTTAATCCAAAATTAGAATTTTATAGCAAATTCAATAATTGAAATCTACACATAAGAAAAACCACAGTCATGGTTTAAAATCCACTTATTAACAATTACAAAAAATAGTACAAAACCAAAATCACAAATCCTGATCATGTTCTGCTACAAGTTTCCCAGATGCCAAATTGATTCCAAAACAAAATTCTAGATCAATGTAACTATAATTTCTAGAGACATAAATAAAAAATACCAATTTTTGTATCAAAACAAAATCCAAATTTCTTTCAAACTTACAATGAAATTCGCAAGTGAAAAAGGGATCAAATTCGCTAACTTTAAATGCTATCTTGGAATCAAGAATAGAGATAGAAGCAATAATCCCCCAAAAAATCCACGGCTTCACCAATCACAATACACAAAGCAAAAATCCAAAAAGATTCAAGCAAAATCTTCCAAATCCCTTTCCTTTGTATTTTATTATCAATTTTCGCTCATTTTTTTCTTTTTAAAAATAGATTTTCCCCAAATTTATTTTCAAAAACCCCATATCTAGAAATTCATACACACAGCAAATTCTTCATGGGAAAACAAAGCTTTTCTCCTCCCTTCAATTTCCAAAAAGTAGAAGATATGCTTTCTCCAAAAGGTAACTCCCCATACAAAAAGAATGCAAGATTCCTCTAATTAATTCCCATAACTAATTTATTTTTTGTAACTCTACTACACATGCAAATTTTGAATTTTCAAACATATAAATATTAATTCTTTTAAATTAATTTTCCATGAGCACAATAAAATTCTATAATAAATATCTAATTCCCTTTTAAATAATTATTTTCAAAAAGGTAGAATAGACTAAATCACTTAGCTAATACAATTAGCTTAATATAATATTGTACAATTTTAATTCTATTAATTAATTAATCATTATTATTCAATTATCATAAATATGTTAATATTAACTTTCTCACTAATAATGGAGGATAAACATTAAACTAAACGCAAGACTAATGAATTGCGACTAACAAACACAAACGGCCAACAGGACTAACACCGACATGATCGTAAAACCAAAGTACAAGGATACCCCACAGGGATCCCATTCTTGTAGGAGCGATGATCACATCAAGGGTCTGACTGATAACTCTAGTTTTCCACTTTACCATTGGGTCATAGAGCACGTTCAGACCTAAAGGTTTAGGTGGAGTCGATGCTCGGTACCTGTAGCTATATAAACAAATTGTTGAACATGTAGATATAAACCATATAATATCATACCGTGAAAAGGGAATGAAAGCGATGTAGCTTGCTTGTAAAGAGCAGTGCAACGCTTTTCCCTTTCACCCAAGCATATCAAAGATAAAACATAGAGTATGTCAAAACAAATAATTATTGATAAATATGTTGATTAAATCCTAACATCACATATATAATCCATCTCAATAATCATCTGACTATCAGACCATAAATAACATCATATAATCACACCATAGTCAACAATATGAAAATCATCATCATGCCAACGATCCATAGAGCATAGAGTATGAATATCACATATGAATTCAAAAGACATAATAAGCATCACAACCGATGTCAAAATCGACCAACACCACACTTAGGTTTTAAACCACACAGAAACATAAGACCATAAAAATTAGGAAAGCTAAAAGGAGAGCAGTCACTACACTTATCAATCAAGCGATTTCAGTTGGAATGACACAAGATGACGAGAACAAACATGTCTTATTGTTATGTTCTCTACCAAGCAGTTGGGATGGAGTTGTGACCGTCATAAGCACTTCGGTGTCTAGAAAAGATAAATTAGTTTTTGATGAGGTTGCAACTACTCTTCTTAGTGAGGATATGAGAAGAAAGAATCAAGAGCCCGCAGCTGATGACACCTTAACCGTGGTGAGCACTGAAAATAGGGGAAGAAGTCATAATAGAGGCAGAAATAATTTTAGAAGGAGATCCAAGTCTAATAAAAGATCAAAGTCCAAGGGCAAAAATGGAGAATGCTAGTTTTGTGGTAAGGCTGGATACACAAAGAAAAATTGCCGGTCTTACAAGAAGGCGCAAGAGAAAGTACGAGACAACGAAGCCAATATCACCTATGACAAAGACAATAGTGTTCTAGTTTTTTAACTGCTAACACCACTTCAGATTCATGGGTGCTTGATTTTGGTGCATCCTACCATGCCACTTCATGCACAGAGGCATTCATAAACTATCAAGAAGGTCAATTTGGAAACGTCTTTCTAGGTAATAATAAAGCTTGTGAAATTATTGGCAAAGGTGACATTTTGTTACCACTGGAAGGTGGAAAACAATGGTTGTTAAAAGATGTTAGACATGTCCCAAAATTGAAAAGAAATTGGATATCTGTTGGTCAGATTTTTGCACAAGGATTTCATGTTAATTTTCTTCCGGATACTTGGAAGGTAACCCAAGGAACCATGTTGATTGCCAAAGGTGACAAATTAGGCTGCCTCTATGTATTTGAGGGTCAAGGTGAAGTGGGAGCTTCAATGGTGGTTGAAGACAATGAAGAAGGCCTTTGGCATCAAAGGCTTGGACAAATGAGCAAGAAAGGCCTGAATGTTATGCTTACAAGGAATCAACTTCTAAGTCTCAAAGCTATGGATTTAGCTTTTTATGAACATTATCTTTATGGCAAACAAAAGCAAGTCAGTTTTTTGAAGGGCGGACGTGACATGAGGTCCACCCCATTGGAACTAGTACATTCGGATGTCTTTGGTCCAACCAAGGTAACTTCTTTGGGAGGTGCAAATTATTTTGTTACCTTCCTTGATTGTTGCACAAGGAA
This sequence comes from Cryptomeria japonica, assembly GCF_030272615.1. Lineage (NCBI taxonomy): Eukaryota > Viridiplantae > Streptophyta > Pinopsida > Cupressales > Cupressaceae > Cryptomeria > Cryptomeria japonica. The sequence goes on from NC_081413.1 coordinate 584,034,334, forward strand.
AGTTTTGATTTATATGCTTTCTAGAAAATTAGAAGTGTTTTCTAAATTCAAAGTTTTTAAAGCTCTTCTTGAAAATCAGAGTGCACACAAAATCAAATGTTTACAAACATATAATGGAGGGGAGTTTTGTTCCTCAGAGTTTGATATTTTCTGTGCAGATAATGGTATTCATAGGGTTAAAATTATTTCCTTTACTCCTCAAGAGAATGGGGCAGCTGAAAGACTCAATAAGACAATTCTTGAGAAAGCTGGATGTATGCTTTCTAATGTTGGTTTAGGCAAAGAATTTTGGGCTGAGGCATGTAATACAACAGTGTATTTAGTTAACCAGAGTCCTTCATCGTGCTTGGATTTTGGTATTTTGAAGGAGGAGTGGCTAGGTAAAAGAATTCCCTATTCTCATATTTGAGTTTTTGGCTATGAAGTGATCTCACATGTTCCTAAGGAGAAGAGGACCAAATTGGACCCCAAATCACATAGGTGCATCTTTGTTGGGTATGGTGAAGATCGGTTTGGTTTTAGGCTATGGGATCCCGTTCAGAAGAAAATTGTTCACACTAGAGATGTCGTCTTCAATGAGAAGACATTACTAGCCTTGCACACACCAGTAGCACCCCATAAAGAATTTGTTCCACTCTCTATTTTTGATAATTGTGATTAACAAGAATCAACTAATCTTAGTTCGCAAACCATCTTGAATCAAGTTGGAGGCTCTGTTAGTATTTATAGACATCCTGTGCAATGCTTTACTTTTCCTCCCTCTGCTCCTCAACATGATTTTGCAACTCATAATGTAGGTCATGAAGTCAATTTACAGACAAACTCATTCATGTCATAGCCTGGAATAGGGGATTCGAGTTCTCCAAATGATATTGACCAAATTTCTACTTCTCCTGGCAATTACGGTTTAAGGGAAGAAATTACCTCTCTTATGCACGTCTCTGCTATTTGGGAGAGTGTGTTCGATAGGTCTCAATCTCAAGCCTTCACACATATGCAATAGAATGGTGCCTTTGATCACTGCCTTGACCTGCATTTCCCACTTACAGCTCATAGTACCAACGAGAATGGGAGGTGTGGTGATGTTCATCCTTCTCATGCCTCATGTGAGGAGCCTCCACCATTTCCCGTCACTTCTCACACATCACACACTTTGGACACCCCTGCAGATTGTGGCAAGGAGGATTTGGGGAGGCCCAGAGCTATAGAGAACACTCCTCATGCCTCATGTAATTCTATCATGTAGCATAACATGAAGCTCATGCAGCATAACACGAAGCCCATGTAGCATAACACGAAGCTTGTGCCTTGTTCCTCATTGATAAAGGAAGTATTACCACCCACACAATATATGGTAGGCATGGGCGATCATTGTAGGGATGATTGTAATCCCACGCATGATCTTCAAGGTGTGGGATGTCGATCACAAGGACATTCACTCCCTCTTGATAGGCAAACTGAGAATCAAGTATCTTCAGTAAGGTGTTCTATGAGGCAGAGGAAACTTCCCACTAAGTTTCATGACTACTCATATTATTATTTTCTAAAGAAGGCACTCCTGAATTGTTAGTCTCCAATCAAGTAGAACTTGTTAATTATAGGGATTCTGGTCAAGCCTCTGATTCTGACAAATGGATGGCAGCGATGCAAGAAGAAATGGAGTTGTTGAAAGTGAATCATACCTGGTCGAAAGCCCTTGAAGAATCGTTGGGTTTACAAGTTAAAAGAAGAAGATGGAGGTAGGAAACAATATCATGCCAGACTGGTTGTATAGGGCTATGCTTAGAAGAAAGGAGTCAATTTTGATGAAATTTTTTTGTCAGTTGTGACAATGACTACAATTCGGGTAGTTTTGGGTTTAGTGGCTATGTGCGATCTTGAGCTCGAACAACTCGATTTAAAAACTGCATTTCTTTATGGGTATGTGGAAGAAGAATTGTACATGGAGCAGCCTAAAGGCTTTATTAAACAAGGGCAGGAAAACTTATTTTGTAGATTGAAACAGAGTTTGTATGGGCTCAAACAAGCCCCAAGGTAGTGGTACCTCAAGTTTGATTGGTTCATGGCTAAGCATAAGTTCATTCGTTGTGAATTTGATCCTTGCATTTACTATAGGAAGCTTGCTAATGGTAAGTTTGTTCTATTCTTGCTTTATGTTGATGACATGTTAGTCACTGGTTCTAGCATGAAAGTAGTTCGTGATTTAAAGCTTCTTTTAGCTTAGCGCTTTGCAATAAAGGATTTAGGGGCAGCGAAAAAAAGACTTGGCATGGATATAATTAGGGATAGACAGAAAAAAGAATTCAAGCTATCTCAAGAAAAATGTGTTCTCAAAGTTTTAGACAGGTTTGGAATGAAGGATGCCAAGGCGGTTGACACTCCTTTAGCTGATCATTTTCGTTTGTCCTCTAACATGTGTCCCAAGACACAAGAAGAACAATATTTTATGAGATGTATCCCTTATTCCTCTGCAATTGAAAGTCGTATGTATGCCATGGTTTCTACTCATCCAGAAATTGCTCATGGAGTGGGAGTTGTGAGATGCAGTAGGAGTTGTGAGTAGGTTCATGAGCAATCCCAGTACAACTCATTGGGAGGCGATCAAATGGATATTAAGGTATCTTAATGGTACTGCAGATTATGCCTTGTGTTTTGGTCGGAATAGTGTAGAGTTACAAGGTTTTACTGATTCTGATTTTACCCGAGATTTATACAAACGCAGATCTACTACTGATTATGTGTTTATATTTGCTGGAGTTGGGTTTCCAGGTTGCAACATACAGTTGCTCTCTCTTTCGCCCGAGCTGAATACATGGCGCTCTCTAAGGTGCCAGGGAAATTATTTGGCTATGGCAGTTATTCGGTGATTTGACGTGTCAACAAAGTTGACTGTGTTCTATTTTGTGATAGTCGCAGCATCATTTTTATGGTCCGAGTAACTTCTGCCTACAAACATTCTGCAGATAATGTTGAGTGTGAGGGAGGAGATGGGCTTTCGCAGGTCGACGCAGCGCACGCCTTTCTCGCTCTCCTCCCAAAGAGATCGCCTCATGGCCCTCACCTCTTCCTCCCTTAACCACCTGAATGAGTCCGTTCTCTTGGCCGTCAGTAATTTGATTGTGCAAAGCTTTCTCATCTGCTGCCAGTACTCTCGTAGGCCAGGTACTTTCCCATCGCTGAAGGTGGCCTGTTTGCGAAGATCAGGTCATGGGTTACCACAACAGTGGTTACCGAGCCCAAGCGGAGGAACGTGATGGGCCCGTACTTGTTTGCGAGTTCAGCCAGAGACTTGTGAGGAAGGCTTCGCAAAAGATGGAGATTGCCTATCACTGGCCATGGCCGTGGCCCTGGTGGCAACCCCAATAACCCCTTGTTGCTCTGGCTCTTCTTTTTTGTGACAAATCCGTATATTATCCAGAGGAAGATGAGCGAAAAACCCAACTCTACAGCAGGGGAGTTGAGCCATGCCATATTTGAGTTGCAAATATTTCATATGGACTAATCAGTATTTAACACAAGCTACGTGGCGAAAAGTTCGGCACGTTCTTGTAGTAAAAACTCCTCGGCAAGATTACGTTTCTGATCAGACGCGTTTTATTTATTTATTTGGAAGATGTTAAATTTAACACGTAACTGTAGTCTTGTCCATTCCGATTGCCTTTCTGATCAAAAACTTTTTACTTATTTATTTGTAAGATGTTAGTTTTATTTGAAAGTTTTTTCTGTGTTTGTTAGATTTAGATTGATTTTATTTTAAGAAGTTATTTTATATTCTTTAGATTGATGGTTATTAAGTTATATTGTTCTTTTGATTAAATTAAACTATCTTTTATATATTTAAGAATGTGTAAGATATATTTTATATATAAATTGTTAGATAAGATTGTCTTTAACATCATAATCAAATTAAGATGTTAAATTTTACAAACAAGTAAAACAATCAAATCTGATTTTGATTGTTATTGAAAACATTTTTTAAATAAGAAAAACAAACAAGTCTAATTGTAATAAGACTGCACAGATATAATCCAAAACATGTCAATCCAACAAGATGTACTCCATCAATTGATCTACTAAACAAAAAAACTTATCAACATATAAAATTCACCATAAACCTATAAAATTCACACACCTTACAAATAAATAAATAAGAACACAGACTGATTAGAAAAGACAATCTTATCAAATGTTATTAGTCAGAGTGGAAAAAATTAAGATGGGAAAGTCAATCTTGTCAAGTATGAAAGTACACCGCTAACATGTAAAATTCACACATCTCACAAATAAAGACAAAGAAACACATATCTGATCAGAAAGACAATCTGTATAAAAAAGAATACACCACTAATCTGTAAAATGTACATGTATTACAAATAAACACCAAAAAAATTTATGATAAAAAGATACTCTCAATTAAAAAAACATGACTACCTATAAAATTCACAAATCTTACAAATAATTAAGAAAATTAATGGGAGTACGAGAGTTTGCTGACAAGTCATCGATGGGCACGCAGAGTGAAAAAGTTGGACTGCCTGGACATGGCCCAAAGCGAAAAACTCGGACTTCCTCGACATGGCTAAGAACATTGCGTACAGTTTAAGTAATTCGACCAGAAACTACCTGCTATTGCTAGTTAAATGTTGGGACTTCTCTTTTGTCTCACTAACCAACGAGTTCAATGCTTTCACAGGATCTGTTAGCTAGTGGAGTAAAAGACATCTGCCAAAAGTGTAGAAAAGGTGACGTTTCTTTTCATTTTGTTAATTTGTTTGGTTTTTTTTATATGTAATCAAGCTGGCAGCTTTTGTTCGGTTTTAGTTAGTAGTTTGGCTATCTCTCATTTGTGGTGTTGTTAACCTTTCATTCCTAATTTTAGGTTTTCTTTTCTTAAAGTTTTTTTGTATTTTATATTGATCATTATAAAAAAAGTTTGGTAGTAAATTTTAATTTATTTTTTAATATGTAGGACAGGAGGTGTGGGTCAAGCTAAGACTGACCGGGCTCGAAGGAGAGGGATTAAATCCCGATGCATCGGACGGAGGGGAAGACTATAAAAGCATCAACCTCACAGGTTTCGCTAGATAAAATACATTTTTTAAATTAGAAAAATAGATTTTATGGTCAATACAATTTATAATAATTAATATAATCTTATAATTTATATCGACAAGCATAAGTTCAAAAGAAAAATGAGTACACATAAAAATTAAGTCAAGAATAAGCACAAGATATCATGAGTTAAATATAGAATATTCATATATAAAGCTATAAATACTCAAATTAGAAAGAAATGCAATACAAGGACTACAATAATCATTCAAACTTAATCAACTAAGACATTTATTTGAGTAAGATTGAAATATTTTTTTGTGTCTCATTTTTAAAGTGATTTGTTCCTCCAGTTTGGGGGAGTAAGTCCTTTCATGCATTCAAATCTTCAATTATGGGATTAACTATCCATTTTTGGCATTTCAAAAAGATTGATATTTCAAACAAATTTTCCACTTTTGTTTTCAAGTCAATTAGGCAAGTGTTAAACATAGATTTAATATTTTCATGTCAAACGGTGGCCACATAGAACAATCAAAACTTAAATATTCTCATTTTCTATAATAGAATGAGTGTTAATAATTCAAAATGAGCCTTTAAATTTAGTTTCATGATCATCAATTAATGTTTTCCTCATGAAAAAAATTCGTACAAATTGGTTGTTGTTACAAAGAAACATCTGATCTAATTAAAATTAAAAATAATACTATAATAAATGAAAAAAATTAATCAATAAAATTATAGGAAAGCATAAAAAGGGGCATTTTAACTTATTGCTATAAATATTCTCGTGAATTATGCATGATGGAAGTTTGTTTTTTTATTAACTCATGTGTTAAAATTCAATGCTTTCATATTGTATTTCAAGTTATTTTAACTTATTGCTATAATTTTTTAGCAATTTACTTTTGTATTTATATTGAACAAATTGAATTGCAAGGTATACACAAATCTTTTTAAATACATTTGAAAAGTATTCTCTAGATAAGTAGATTAGAGTTAGTAGGAATTATATGCCTACTTGCTATGAAAAATTATTATTCATGCTAATTTGTGTTATCTTGTATAAATAATCATGTAACATTGAATAGAGTTTAATTATTATTATAGGCTTTGTATTGCAATTCTTACATATTTTGAGTATTTGTATGTTTATATGTGCATCTCCTATATTTAACTCATATTATCTATGCTTATTTTTAAATCCATTCTTATTGTACCTATTCTTTTTTGGTTTGTGTTTTGAGTTAGAAACTATCAGTTTATATTAATTGCTATAAGCAAGATTGGCATCAAGTAAAACATATTTTAGAATCTATTTTGTTGACTACATGAATTGTTTAGCCTTGTGTTCACATCCAATCACAAAAATAGTTCCCCTCTAATTTTAAAAAATATCTTGTGTCACATTATTTTATTTAATATTTTCAAAAATATTTAATAAAGTAAATTAATAAAATAAAAAGTAACATGCATATGTCTTATATATTATCCTAATTCATTGTTGTTTCTGTTTCAATTGAAATAGTTTTCAAATTGTATTTTCACTCTATTTGGCTTATTGATAATTCATTTTTAAATCATATGTTCACTTGTATCAAGGCTATTGTATGTTTAGATATAAATTATTGAATAGAAAAAGGCACTCCACCCTATGAAGGCAACTTCCATTAACATACAACACATTATTTAAATCATATGCTAACTTCTATCAAGACTCTTGCATATTTAGATATCAAATTTTGAATCACAAAAGCACTCCAACATAAAATATTCGTTACTTATTATTATTGTGTTTAACCAACAACTAGAGGACATTCATAATGTATAGTCCCAAAGAAGGGTTTAATTACAGTGGTGGGATAGACATGCATAACCTATAGTCCCAAAGAAGGGTTTAATTACAGTGTTGGGATAGTTATGTCTATATCAGTACTTTTCCTCTAAGTGTATCCAATGTTATGGTGGCTCATTGGTAGTGAGCCTCCAGGAGGGAAGAGCAAAAAGAGGAAACTTTCTCGGTACGCTCAATCCAAACACTTCATCCCTATCCACATCACCCTCCATAGTCTAGTGAAAGCAATGGATGAGCTAAGCCACGAACAGGTCAACAACAGAAAGCCCCATGGGAATCTTGGGGCACCCCCTCCTTCATGTTTTGAAGGACAACAATTCAAAGTGGTGGCCTTTTATGTTGGGATGTGAAGCCCAACGGTCACGTGACTGTCTAGCTTCCCTAAACTCTTCATTTCATGCCTGAATAAATGTATAAATGACTGGGTGTATTCTATGTATGGTGTATTCGAGATATCAGTTACTATAAGATTTCCCTGCTTTTGGTGGATGTAACCTTTATGGTGAACCATGTTAATCTTGTGTCTCGTGTCCCTTGTTTTCTCTTATGTTTTAGTTTCTCTATTTTATTATTGATTATCATGTTTTTCTGCTCGTTTTAAACTAACAATTGGTATAAGAATAAAGCCGAAGTAATGGAAATCTATTTAACTACTAGACCCTAAGGGAATGGGTCGAAGAGAGAGTTCATGTGGAGGAGAGTAATGAGGATCTCGTTTGCGACAAGGGGCAAAAGGTAGGGCATGACTACAATTATTGTGCAATAATGATGTCGGATGTGAGGCAGGCGAGGATTCGGTAGGCACTGAGCAGTAGTATGAGTAGCTTGGCGAATGAAGATATTTCTATTACCTCTTCGAGTGGACATTTAGAGTTTGTAGCTCTGGTGGAGTTTTGTAAGGAATATATCGACGCTCTTCTAAATATGAAAATGGAAGGGAAAAATAAGTCCGAACATAAAGGAAAATGCGATCAAATGGTAGACTACATCAAGAAACTACATGCTTGCATTCTCTAGTTTCAAGAACTAGAAGAATATAATTTTACAAAGAAGGGTAGCATAGGTGTTGTTGACTGTAATGGAAGAATATATTTTGAACTCGTCGAATCTAGTGTTCCTGGTTATGGAATACGGGGTCAATTTGTGCCTGGAATAGTAGTAGGAGAAGCTGTTTATAACTCTGATTTAGTATGGAGAAGATTAATCCACAATGTTTGTGAACAAGAGTTCGCAAAGTTAAAATTCTGCGGGCTGGTTTTAATGTGAGTTTCGAAATGGAAGTAAGGATATCAAAGTGCATGACTGTACCGGTTGGTCTTCACGGGGGAGATTGTTGGGATGTGAAGCCCAACGGTCACGTGACTGTCTACCTTCACTAAACTCTTCATTTCATGCCTGAATAAATGTATAAATGATTGGGTGCAGTCTATGTATGGTGTATTTGAGATATCAGTTAATATAGGATTTCTCTGCTTTTGGTGGAAGTAACCTTTATGGTGAACTACATTAATATTGTGTCTCGTATCTCTTGTTGTCTCTTCTATTTTAGTTTCTCTATTTTATTGTTCATTATCATGTTTTTCTGCTCGTTTTAAACTAACATTTCACATCTATGCTTACCCAATAAATCTCTCCGGTTTGAATTCTAAAGCATCTTCCCAAACGCTTTTATCCCTCCCCATTGCCCATGCACTCACAAATAACCGTGTTTTTGGTGGAATGTAGTATTCTCCCACATTCCAACCCTGGGTGGACTCATGTGGCACAAGCAAAGGCCCTGGTGGATGTAATCGAAATGTTTCCTTCACCACACATAGTAAGTAGTTTAAGTTTACAAGATCACTCTCCCTTACAATACGATCTCTCCCAACCTCAAATTCAATCTCCTGCTGCGCCCTTGCCATTACTTTAGGGTTTCTCAGCAGCTCAGTCATTGCCGATTCAACAGTTGTAGCAGATGTTTCTGTTGCAGCTGTTAGCATAATATGTGAAAGCATTGAACTCGTCGGTTAGAGAGGTATTAGACAAAACAAAAGAGCAAATGAGTCACTTACGTCAAAGTAGTTTCGGTGTGATGGTAAGGTCCATGAAAATCATTCAAACTGAAAAAACCAAGCTCATTGCTTTGATGTGTATCCGAGAGACTTGTATCTCGGGACTTTCACTCTCCGCCTGTCCAATATCACGTCAACAATGTCTGGTTCTTCTGACTTTTTCGCCCTTCTCCGCTCAACATGCTCATCGATGAGCTTCTCAGCAAACGCATCGAATACTTTATGAACGGCCTTCATGCGGCGGCAGTGACCTCCCCAATCGAAAAAGGCAAGAGAGGGAATGAAGTCTCCAAGAACAACTACTGCTGTTTGATGCATAATCTCACCCACCATCTGTAAAAACACCTGCCCTCCCCTCAGATGATGGTCGGAGTAACTTTTGCCTGCACACTATGTTGATTGAGAGGGAGTAGAGGGGCTTCCGGAGTTCAATTTAGCGGATGCTCTTCTCGCTCTTCGACAACACAGATCTCTCTCTCTCATATATATATATATATATATATATATATATATATCACTTCCTATCTTTATATTTATCTTTTCATTTCTCTGGTTCTCAATCTCTTCTGTTTGTATTTATCTGCTCCATCTCTATCTATCTCTCTCATTTCTTTCTATATCATTATCTCTCCCTCTACTTCGTAGGTCCTTCTCAATCTCTATTGCTATCTTCCTCTATATCTATATCCCCTAGCTCTATCTCCTTAGCTCTCCATGTCTCTCTCTCTTTATCTCCTACTATTTCTCTCTCCCTCTTTCCATATCTATTTATTTATCTCTACTTTTCTTCATATTTTTTCTCCCCACCTCTATCTCTCTCCCTTCTTCACCTCTCTTATTATCTCTCTATATCTCTCCTATATATATATATATATATATATAACTTCCTATCTCTATATTTATCTTTCTATTTCTCCCCCTCTCACACTCTACTCTCTATATTTATCTACTCCACCTCTATCTATCTCTTTCTATGACTCTTTCTATGACTCTTTATATATATTTATCTTTCTTTCTACTTCCCATGTCCTTCTCCATCTCTATTGCTATCTTCCTTTCTATCTACATCTGTTAGCTTTATCTCCTTACCTCTCTTTGTCTCCCTCTCTTTATCTCCGACTATTTCTATCTCCCTCTTTCCATATCTATTTATTTATATCTACTTTTCTTGATATGTTTGTCTCTCCACCTCTCTTCCTTCTCCTTCTCTATATCCATCTCCATATCTAGCTTTATCTTCCTCTATCGCCTTCCCCTCTACTAAGCAATATATTCATATTTTGATATTTGTTTGGTTTTCAATGGATGGATATTTGGATTTATTTTTATCTCTTCCACATTATATCTCCCTCTCTTTCTCCCAAACTATCGCTCTACCTCTGTCTATCTATATATCTATTGCATTTCTAAAACCATCAATAACAAAGTGTGGACAAAAATTAAGCACAAAACAATTGCTATTCTAACATATTAAGAATATACACATCGATATGACACAATGAATTAGACATAATGGCAAAAATAGTTATATTGTGTAAAATCAAGTAATAATATGAAAAATAAAACCATATAAAGAATAATAAGAATATAATAAATATCAATAGATAACATGTATACATGCAATGTATATGAATAGATAACGTAATATAAGGCACACCAAGAATGCAATTCAACTTGTATGAGGTAAGAATGTAAGCACATGCAAGACAGACCATCCCATAAACACACTACAACGATTTCATAAAACTCATAACTATAATATGATATTAATCCATTCTGAATTATGCTTTGATGGATGTGCATAGCATGTTCCAAGGCACAAAATGAGATGATATTGGCAAAGGTGAATTACTTGGGTTGCACACATGTTTACTGCATATGGAGAAAGATTATCCATGTCTTATGTAGGATGCATTTATCTCATTCCATAAGAAGCAACTTTGATCAATTATTTCCCCAAACCTTTACTACCACACTTTAACTACACATTGATAACTCTTTTTGATCGATCTATTAATTGATGGAATGACATGTTTTCTAACATATATGTGTAGTTTTATTACAATAATATTTGATTGTGTTACCTAAAGAACAAATATTAATAGATATAAAAAAAAATTAATTGCACTACTAATAAAATTTATATAATATATCTTACTGGTAAATGTTAAAAAATTTGTGGTTAATCTAAATGTGAATATGATGGGAATGGTAATCTTGTCCAACAAATTATATCAAATAGGTCCTATGCACTACTAGCTACATAAAACACACCCTAAAAAAGAACAATATATCTTAATAATCATGAAACCAAAATATAAAATGACAACTTAAAATATTATAAAAATCAATTTAAAATCAACTTACATGTAAAAAAATCTTGTATGTAAAATTCAACATCTTACAAATAAATACAAAACAATTATGTTTGATTAGAAAGACATTGTGAATAGAAATGAGTACACCACTGACATGTCAAATTCACACATTTTACAAATAAATACAAAAAAAAAAATGTGTCCAATTATTAAGGTGATGTGAATGGAAAAGAGTACACCACTAACATGTCAAATTCACACATCTTACAAATCAATTCAAAAAAGTTTCTGATTAGAATGACAATCTAAATGGAAAAGAGTAAACCACTAATCTATAAAATTTGCACATCTTACTAATAAATGTGAAAACTGGTCTCTAATCAGAATACAGTATGTAAGGAAAATAATATACCACTAATGCATATAATGTATGCATCTTACAAATTAAAACAAAAAAAGTTGTCTAGGGAAAAAGCACCAACAGTCCTCATAGTTAACTCGGCGCACTCATAGATCCTAAATGGTACATCGGATTTTCACGATTTGTTTTTAGTTGTCTTCGTATGTGACTTAATTGCTTATAGCTATTAATCTGGCTTTCGGGTAGTAACGATTCGATTTGTATGAGTCATAATTCATAAAAAGGTCAAAAAGTGGTTATTTCAAGATGTCACCCGATACTTGACCTCTATTGTGCCAATAACTGCATACAACAAGATCAATACATATTTATAAAATATCTATTAACTATTATAATATTTACCTATTTAGAAATTAATATATACCAAAATATATTAATTTAGGCATATGTTTAAAACATATTTTTAATATTATAAATTTGAAAATGGGTGGTCAAAAAATTTGTTGACCACCCATAACTGCCTTCCCATGTACACATTATGGGCCAACTTGGCATGAATTACCACCAACTATGTTGCCCTAAAAACTTTGGGAAATGAAGATTTTATGGGGCATTTGCATTGTTTTCTTTGCCAAAAATCTTGTTATCCGTTGTTTCTCCTTCCGCTCGACCAAAGCAAGACCAATCCTTCTTCTCTCCCTCTACAAGGTAATGCTCACACTCTTCCTCCATGTAAATTGGATGCCTAATGATGTTGTATGCTCCTTTTTACCTTCATTATGCTTTGTCTATTGATGATTTCTTTGTATGTAGTTTAGGGTTTCATTTCAATGCTCTTTCTTAGTATAATAATGTCAAAATCCTCACAAAGAATGGCAAAAAATATGATTATCTATTACTTTTCTTTGAAACCCCTAATTTGTAATCATTTTATTTAATGGGTGTATTGTTATTCTCTCCATTGTTTGTGATTTCATCATTTCTCTAAATGGCATCAGCGGTTTCATTTTAATCACCTCTCTCTATTTATAATTGCATAATAATTCCATAGAAAGCGAGAAAAATAGAGTATTATTGCGGTCTATGGTATTGAGGGTTTCATTTTTATGATATCTCTTTGGTTAGAATGTCTAATATTTACACAAAATGCTAAAAAAAAATATTGTTATTTACTTTTATTCAAAACACTTGATTTTGTTTCATAAAATTTAATGGTGTACTACTATTTTCTCTATTGGTTTGTGTAATGATCAATTTTCTCAATGGAGTCAAGGGTTTCATTATAGTGATCATAGTTACATCTTTAACTCCTACATCTCGTTATTTTATTTTGTGTCCTTCTTATATAACGTTTCAAGTTTTGTTGACCACACATAAATACCTTCCCACATACACATTATGGGTGCACTTGGCATGAATTACGTTGCCCTAAAAAATTTGAGAAGTCAAGATTTTTTGGGGGGCATTTTCATTGTCTGCTCTGTAAAAAACCTTGTTCTCCACCATTTCTCCTTCAATTTGTTAATATTTTTATTTCAATAATATTTATGCCGAATAATATTGTTTAGAATGAGTATATAGTGGCTCTAAGCAACAACAGAATAACTAAATTCGTGTTTTTATTAAAATTGATGCTTATTTCCAATTAATGTAGTCAATGTTTAATGTTATAATTGTTTCAATATAAATTATATTGTATTCAGTAAACTACCATTTCTTTCATATATTTCTTTCAATATCTCAAAATTGTATTCCATTCCAAGTTTTCCATTCAATATAGTCAATGTATATAATATTAACAGGCATACAAATTATACAGTTTTCATTCCAATTTTTTAGGGAACTGTACTCATTGTAAATAATGTTATTAGGCGTACAAATTTTACTGTTCTTAGTCAACTTTATTTTTTTAGGCTCCACATTTATACATAGAAACATCATTCATTTATTAATCATATGAAAGATGAATCTACATCTAATAGAATATCAATAATATCTAGCTTTTAATCACATCAGAGTTACATCTTTAACTCCTGCATCTCATGCTTTTATTTTGTGTCCTTGTTATATAAAGTTTCAAGTTCTATGGCTACATGGTTATTGATGCAACCATGACTCAAAGGATCCTCAAAGAGAACAATTTGAATCATGTAGCAAGAGTAACACAATGGAAGCAACACAACATGAAGTAGAAAATGCACAATTCAACATCCACAACACCATAGATTCTTTAAAATCAAGTCAACAATATGCGGGCAACATACAGGCTTGCAGACCTTATTACCGCTTACATTCTAGAAAAGATCCATCTGGATCTCCTGAGAAGTTCAAATTACAATTCACAAATCTCAATCATCATCTATCTTCACTTGTCTACCAAAGGATTAAATACTAAAATATATATAGCATCTGAAACACATCCAGGTCAGCGACAAAAGATTACATTCTCCAAGATAAGAAAAATGAAACGTGTAAAATAGGTCAGACCAAAATGAAAAGATCTTCTCCACCAAAGACAATAACAAAGTGTTGACCACTAGGGAAGGTCGGCCAAGGACCTAGGAACATCCGACATGGTGCCAAACAGATCCACAAGCCAAGAAATCACTTTGCACGAGAAGAAACCTCCAACTAGTTGTTAAGTTCAAAACTGCTATGGGAACCAAGAAGCAAACAATCCGGAAGTGATAACTTGTCGAAAAATAATCCAAATGAATTGAAAATTTGGAATAAGAAATAATAACATGTCTGAAAGCCAATAATCTAATCTGCAATAGAAAAGGAACAACTATCGGAGAATTTTGGAAGTATCACAACAACTACAACATAGAACAAGAACAACTGAAAAGAAACTAAATTTTAGGTTGATGCAAGATTGCTCGTCAACTAGGGATGTTCTTGCATTAGACACCCCAGGTAGAAAAAGATGTTCCATGAGAGGCAACTCATGAATGTCAAAAAGGATTTGGAATATAGACCCCAAGCTCATTTCTGATCCAAATGTCCTCTTTATCTACGAAATTTTTCCTCTTTACTACTTTTCGTAACTCAATTGAATTCTATAAGTTCTTTTACACTTCTCCTCTCTCCCCATGCTTAACACTGGTACTCTCTCTCTTATTACCACCCTCTTTCTTCTGCAAATCAGATCTAGTTCTTCCACTATAATTCATCTTGTTTGCTACCATAACTCTAACCTTACTACCATTCGGTACCACCTTGCTAACAGATCCATCCACAAGATCCTTCTTCAAATCCGCACCATCATCTGGTATAACCTCTGCAACCTTCTTCTCAGCACTGCAACTCTTCACAAGACTCAAATTCTTCACTTCCTTCTCCTTTTCCTTCAAAGACACCAAAGTTAACTTCTACTTATTCTTCTCAATAGTGATTAGGTTTCTTTTACAATCATAGATAGCTCCTCTATCATACCATCAAGCTCTACCTAGAAAAACATGACAAGAACTCATAGGCACAACATCACACAAGACTTCATCTTTGTAAGGCACAATATTAAAAATCACCAAACACTCCTCTCTCACCTCTACCACATGATCATCTTGCAACCAACTCACCTTGTAAGGAAAAGGATGCTCAAGCCTCTCCAAACCAAGCTTCTCTACCATCTTCTCTGATACCAAAATTTTAGTATTACCACTATCCACAATAACCTTACAACACTTACCACCCAATTTGCAAGTAGTCTGGAATAGATTCTTTTTGTGGGTAGGTCTATTTTCTTCTTTGCTCTGCTCCATCAAGACTTTTCTAAACATAAGGGATTCTCCCTACTCTAGTTCTACCATGCTCTCACCTCCAACTCCGGTATCCAGTTCCTCACATGCCATGAAATTCCTTGCCATTCCTTTGTTACGCTAAGGACACTCATAAGCTCTATGTCCAGTTTCCCCATGCTTGAAACAGGTACCCAAGTACTCCTTGTTGCTACTGTCATTTCCTTTTCTTTGTTTCTTATGCTTTGATTCTTTACTCCATTTAGATTTTGGTCCCTCAGAAATCTTCTTCTCCCTACTGCAACTTATCTTCGCTCTATCCATTGCATGTCTCTCTCTTCACTTAGGGCTATCCTACTATCTTCTCCTCACTTTATATTCTTCCTTCAATGCATATTGAGAAGCCTCCTCAACTATAGAAATGTTCAGCATACTCATGTCATCCTAGATGTTAAATCAGAGTCCACTGATATATCTAGCCACCTTCTCCCTATCCATCTCTTGATGATTGAATCTGATCATCACCTTGTAGAATTCCTCAATATACTCCTTCACACTCATGTCCTTTTGCTTCAAGTTTTGTAACTTTTTGAACAAATCCAACTCATAGTCTTCCAGAATGAATTAAGCCTTCAATCTTGCAACCATCTACATCCACTTGGTGATTTTCATCTCACCATTCTCCACTCTCTCTCTACAACACTTTCCACCATAAAGTAGCACGCCCTTTCAACTTAGTTTGTGCTAACCAAACTCTCTATGGTGCCTTAACATCCTCAAAATTGAAGTAGTCCTCCAACTCTCTGATCCAATCTATCAAATCTATCGGATTCAATGAACCGAAAAAGTTAGAAACCTCAACTTTATGAATTGTTCTTACTTGCGCCACCACTTTAATAAATCTTTCTTCTCCCTCATCTACCAATCCTTCAACTTCTTCAGCCTCTAGCTCTTCTCCTACCTCTTCATACTCATCCTTTGATTCCAGATTCCTCCACAAACCAATCAACACATTTCAGATCTCATTCTTGAAATCTTCCATCATTTGCTCTACCCTTCTAGGGTTCATCCTTCAAAGAGGCATCTCCTCCTTTGATCTGGTGCAACTACCTCACCTCGGCGATTTGACTGCAAGGTTTCAATTGCCTCTTCATTGGTGATCTATTAAATTGATGCACGAGCATTGCCAGTCGATGAGCAATCTTGCATTAACCAAAAATATATTTTGCTTTTGAGTTGTTCTTTTTTTGCATTGCAGTTTATGTGTTTGTTCTGACATTCTTTGGTAGTTGTTTATTTTTTGTTATAGATCAGATTCTTGGCTTTCAGACATGTTCTTATTTCCTATTCCAGATTTCTAGTTCATTTGGATTCATTTTTGGTGAGTTATTGCTTCCGAATCATCTATTCTTGGTTCTTGGAGTGGTTTTTGAGCTTAATGGCTAGTTGGAGATTTCTTCTTGTGCAGAGTGATTTCTTGGCTTACAGATCTATTTGGAACCTTGGTCAATGTTCTTGGGCCCTTGGCCAACCTTTCTTGGTGGTCTGCACTTCATTTGTGTTCTTGGCGGAGGAGATATTTGTGTTTTGGGGCCAACCTATTTTACATGTTTTATTTTCGTGTTTTGGAGAATGTGATCTTTTGTGGCTGACCCGGATGTGTTATGTATGGTATATATATTGTTTTATGTGATCCTTTGGGAGATATGGAAGTGGTATGATGATCTAGATTCATAACTTGTAATTTGGATATCGCTTGGAGCATCGAATGAGTTGTATTTTGGAATGTAGTTTGTAACTGGACATGTGAGCCTACATGTAACTGGATGTTACCCAATGTTCTTTGATGAATATATGATGATGTGAATATCTCCAACTGCATTTTCTATGTTTTATGTTCATGCTTCCATTCTGTTACTCTTGTTGCATGATCCAGACTATTCTCTTTGAGGATGCTCTGGGTTATGGTTGCATCATGAACACACAAGCAGCCTGCCTCAAATTGGCGATCTGTTCACCCAAAGGAATGCCTCAAGGTTCGCAACCGGCTCTAATACCATTTGACGTAGCCATTACCTAGAGGATCCTCAAAGAGAACAATATGAACATAGATTCATTAAAATCAAGCTGGCAACATGCGGGCAACACACAGGATTACAGGCCTTATTACAACTTACATTCCATAAAATCAAGCTGGCAGCATCTTCCCAAACGCTTTCATCCCTCCCCATTGCCCATGCATTCACAAATAACCTTGTTTTTGGTGGAATGTAGTATCCTCCCACATTGCAACCCTCAGTGGATTCGTGTGGCACGAGCAAGGGGCCTGGTGGATGTAATCGAAATGTTTCCTTCACCACACATCGCAAGTAGTCTGAATTTACAAGATCACTCTCCCTTACAATACGATCTCTCCCAACCTCCAATTCAATATCCTGCTGCGCCCTTGCCATTACTTTAGGGTTTCTCAGCAGCTCAGTCATTACCCATTCTACAGGTGTAGCAGATGTTTCTGTTGCAACAGTTAGCATATTCTGTGAAAGCACTGAACTCGACGGTTAGAGAGGTATTAGACAAAACAAAAGAGCAAATAAGTCACTTACAAAGTAGTTTCGGTGTGATGGAAAGGTCCATGAAAATCATTTAAACTGAAATGAACAAGATCATTGCTTTGATGTGTCTCCGAGAGACTTGTATCTCGGGACTTTCACTCTCCACCATGTCCAACATCACGTCAACAATGTCTGGTTCCTCTGACTTTTTCGCCCTTCTCCGCTCTGCTCATCGATGAGCTTCTCAGCAAACGCATCGAATACTTTATGAACGGCCTTCATGCGGCGGCGGTGGCCTCGCCAATCGAGAAAGGTAAGAGAGGGAATGAAGTCTCCAAGAACAACTACTCCTGCGAGATGCATAATCTCACCCAGCATCTGTAAAAACCCCTGCCCTCCGCTCAGATGATGGTCGCAGTAACTTTTTCCTGCAAACATTCTGCACACTATATTGAATGAGACGGAGTAGATGGGCTTCCGCAGTTCGACGTAGCGGATGATCTTCTTGCTCTCCTCCCACACAGATCTCACCATGGCAGACACCTCTTCCTCTCTTACCCATCTGAATGACTCCGTTCTCTTGGCCGTCAGTAATTCGATTGTGCACAGCTTTTTCATCTGCCACCAGTAAGGGGCTTGCGCCATGTCTCTACGCTCGTAGGCCAGGTACTTGCCCATCGCTGAAGTTGGCCTATTAGCGAAGATCAGCTCATGGGTTTTAAGGAATTCTTCGGCCATGGCAGGGGAAGAGGCCACAACCGTGGGTACAGAGCCCAAGCGGAGGAACATGATGGGTTCAGCCAGAGACTTGTGAGGAAGACTTACCAAAAGATGGAGATTGCCTATCACTGGCCATGGCCTTGGCCCTGGCGGCAATCCCAACTCCCCTGGTTGTTCTTGCTCTTCCTCGTTGTCACAAATCTGTATGTAGTCCAGAGGAAGATGAGCGAAAAAGCCAACTCTACAGCAGGGGAATTGAGCCATGGCATATTTGGGTAGCCCGGGTTTCAAATATTTCATACGAACTAATAAGTATTTAACATAAGCAACGAGGCAAAAAGTTCGGCACGTTCTCGTAAAAAAATGCTGCTTGACAAGATTGCCTTTCTGCTCAGACTCGTTTTTTTAATTTATTTGTAAGATGTTGAAATTTACACGTAACTGGAGTCTTTTCCCTTCAGATTGCCTTTCTGTTCAGAAATTTTTTACTTATTAATTTGTAAGATGTTAGTTTAATTTGCAAGTTTTTCTTAGGTTTAGACCGATTTTAATAATTTTTTAAGAAATTATTTTTATATTTTAGATTGATGGTTATTAAGTTATATTGTTCTTTTGATTAGATTAGATTATCTTTTGTGTATCTAAGAATGTATAAGATATATTTTACATATATATTGTGAGATAAGATTGTCTTTCACATCATTGTCACTTTTAGATTAATCACAAACTTTTTAAACATTTAGAAGTAAGATGTTATATTTTACAAATAAGTAAAACAATCAAATCTGATTTTCATAATTATTGAAAACAATTTCTAAATAAGACAAACAAGCCTAATTGTGATAAGACTGCATAGGTATATTCCAAAACATGCCAGTCCAACAAAGTGTGGTCCATCAATTAAACAATAGACCAAAAAGACCTTATCAACATATATGTCAAGTGCAATAATAAAAGTGTGATAAATGCAGCCTACAAAGATAATGTATAGGTGTTCAATCTCATTAACATATATATGATATTAATCCATTATGAATTATGCTTTGATGGATGTCCATACCATGTTCTAAGGCACAAAATGAGAGGATATTGGCAAAGGTCAATTAATTGGGTTGCACACACGTTTACTGCATTTGGAGAAAGATTATCCATGTCTTATGTAGGATGCATTTATCACATTCCATAAGAAGCAACTTCGATCAATTATTTCCTCATACCTTTACTACCACACCATACATACATGTTGATAAGTCTTTTTTATCCATCAATTAATTGATAGAATGACATGTTTTGGAACATATATGTGGAGTCTTATTACAATAATATTTGATCATTTTACTTAAAGAACAAATATTAATAGTTATCAAAACCAAATTTAATTGTACTACTAACTTATAGTATTTATATAACATCTTACTAATAAATGATTAAAAATGTGTGATTAATCTAAATGTGACTATGATTTGAAAGGTAATCTTGTCCAGCAAATTATGTCAAGTACATCTTATGCACTATTAGCTACATAAAAGACAACCTAAAAAGAACAATATATCTAAATAATCATGAGTCCAAAATATAAAATGACAACTTAAAATATTATAAAAATCAGTTTAAAATCAATTGACAAGTAAAAAAGCATGTAGGTAAAATTCAACATCTTACAAATAAATACTAACAATTATGTTTGATTAGAAAGACAATCTTATCAAAGGTCATTTAGTCAGAGCAGAAAATACCAAGATGGGAAAGCCAATCTTATCAAGTACGAAAGTGCACCACTAACATGTAAAATTCACATATCTTACAAATCAATACAATAAACATGTCTGATCAAAAAAACAATCTATTCTAAAAAGAATACACAACTAAGTTATAAAATGTACACATCTTACAAATAAACACCAAAAAAAATATATGATAAAAAGACAAACTCGATAAAAAAAGAATACACCACTACCTATAAAATTCACACCTCTTACCAATAATGAAAGAAGAAAGTGTCGTCTGATTAGAAAGACTCTTATCAAACGTCATTTAGTTACAGTAGAAAAGACTACGATGGTGATAAGTTCATCGATGGCCACGTTGAGCGAAAAGATCGGACTGCCTGGACATGTCTCAGAGCGAGAATGTCGGACTGTCCGGACATGGCTCCAAGCGAAAAAGTCGGACTGTCCGGACATGGCTCCAAGCGAAAAAGTCGGACTGTCCGGACATGGCTGAGAACGTTGCGTACAGGAAATGTTAGCTAGTGGAGTAAAAGACATCTGCCTAAACTATAGAATGGGCGATGATTGAGCTGCTCAGAAATCTATCAACATAGACGTTTCTTTTCTTTTTGTTAATTTTTCTGTTGACCAATATAAAAAAAAAACCTATTAATATATTTTAATTTGTTTTTGAGAGAATATGAAATAAAATAATATACAAGATAATATTTTTTAAAATTAGATAGAGAATGTCTCAGAGCGAGAATGTCGGACTGTCCGGACATGGCTCCAAGCGAAAAGATCGGACTGCTTGGACATGTCTCAGAGAGAGAATGTCGGACTGTCCAGACATGGCTCCAAGAGAAAAAGTCGGACTGTCCGGACATGGCTGAGAACGTTGCGTACAGTTTAAGTAATTGCTAGTTAAATGTTGGGATTTGCTCATTTGTCTCACTAATCAACGAGTTCAATGCTTTCACAGGAAATGTTAGCTAGTGGAGTAAAAGACATCTGCCTAAACTGTAGAATGGGCGATGATTGAGCTGCTCAGAAATCTATCAGAGACATAGACGTTTCTTTTCATTTTGTTAATTTTTCTATTGACCAATATCAAAAAATAACCTATTAATATATTTTAATTTGTTTTTTTAGAGAATATGAAATAAAATAATATACAAGATAATATTTTTTAAAATTAGATAGAGAATTTGTCTTGTAATTAAAGATTGAATTATATCTTAATATTTTAATAAAATTATTTTCTTCTTTCGTTTTAGTGTGGACATGAAGCTAAATAACTCTAGTAAGCAAGGAAATGGATTTTATGATATAATTTGTAATAACTAATATGGTCTTATAATTTATATCTACAAACAAAGATCTAAAAAAAGAATGAGGATGCATAAAAAATAAGCTAGGAATAAGCACAAGCTACTATGAGTTAAATATAGAAGATTCACATATAAAGATATGAATACTCAAACTAAAAAGAATTGCAATACATAGAATACAATAATCATTCAAATCTATTCAGCCAAGAAGCTTATTTATATAAGATTGGTATTTTTTTTGTCTCACTTTTCAAGTTGTTCCTTCAATTTGAGGGAGAAAGTCTTTTTTAGGTCTCAAGCTAGTAGGCTAGTCAAAATATTCATGCATTTGAATCTCCAACTATAGGATTAACTATGCATTTTTGGTATTTCAAAAGGATCAATATTTCAAAATAAATCTTCCATGTTTGTTTTCAAGTCAATTAGGCAAGTTTTAAACCTAGATTTAATATTTCAACATCTAGGGGTCACCACATACCTAGGAAATTATCAAAACTTAAATATTCTTAGCTTTTGTAGTAGAATGGGTGTTAATAATTCAAAATGAGCCCCAAAATTAAGTTTCATGGTCATCAAGTAAGATTTTTCCTCATGAAAATAAATATTTAAGCTACTTACAAATTGGTCATTGTTACAAAGAAACATCTAGAAAAAGGTTGGTTGCTCACATTCTACTCAAAGATAAAAAATACTTAACAAATTTTATAAATGTTTTTCACAAAATTTTGTAGCCTCTCGACATCATTTGAGCTCATGATACAAATCTCATCATTTTGATTGGAATACATTTGATTACAGGTTCACTAATATTGAGTGGGAGCAATTAAAAAAATATATTATTATTTTATTTTAGCATTGGGGTTCAAATTATTGTTTGTTACATCCCTATTAATCTAATGATTTTTTTTTAAATACTATTATAAATGAAAAAAATTTGTCAATAAAATTAAAGGAAAGCATAAAGAAGGGACATTTTAACTTATTTCTATAAATTTTCTCATGAATTATGCATGATGGAAGTTTTTTCTTTTTGTTAATTCATGTGTTAGGGATCCAATACTACCATGTTGGACTCCAAGTTATTTTTTAGAAAATAAAATGCTACCCATCATGCCATCACAAATTTTAATTGAGCTTTCACACCTAAAAGGTGATAAGAAATTTTACCTAAAATATGAAGGCAAACCAATGCATGAGAGTTTTCTAAAGAACAAAAATTATCATTAACAATGTAAATACTACAAGAGGAATATAAGCAAGAGTTTTGAAATAAAAATGATGATATCACTGATTAAATAAATTTTCAAAAAATAGAATTGGTTTGGGGAAAAAATATGAATCTATAATTATGTATAAACTTGTAGAGATATCAAAGCATTGGAAAAATGAAATGCATATACAAATAAAATTTTGAGAAAATGGTAGAGTGGATATAAGAAATATTATGGAGAATTTTGGGATGAAATTACTTTATAAGTGACTATTTATAAGTGACTATTTTTACCTAGCAAATGGGAAGACACTTTTATTGCAAGAGCAAATATTTGGATGTAAATTTAGGTAAAATTTTGAGCAAGTAAATTTTAATTTACCAAAAAGGGTAATAGTGGAGAGGCTAACAGATGTTAAGGCATATGGGTGGCTGCAAGAAGTTGAGTCCCACTTTTGGGCAAAAAGTGGAAGTGTTTTCTTTGTTTTTCAAATTTTCTGTAGGTTGATGTCAAAATTTGATGCACTTAGAGATTGAATCTCAAAAAACTTCAGTAATGGAAAATGGAGTGCTCGGAGTCTACTTTTCAAATATTTAATTTATTTTAATACCCACATGCTAGAAATCCCTTTTTCGTAGGCATGTTTAAAAACCATTTTTTTAAAATGCTTGTTTCAGGACCTACCACACGTGTGTATAACCACCCTTTTTTGATGCAAATAAATAATTTTTTGTAAATCCTTCTCGGAAATGATACCTAAGTCACCAAATATTGATGAGAATATTTTTTCTTATTTTTTTTATTAATTTTTAATTGACAATAAATTATATTTTCAAAACATCGGGTGTACGACCACCATAATTTGATTAAAATTTCATATTTAAAAAATAATAATTAATATTTAAAATAATTGTATGTAGATTGATGTCATATAATTTTTTTTTCTAATATCCTAAAAATAATTTTTTTTTTAAGTTTTAGTGAACCTTGGTATTTTAGGTATAGGTTCCACTATTGATTAATAAATAATAAAAAAATATTAAAAATAATCTTATCACTATTAAATTTGCATTTATGAAATCAGGACGCTAAAAACTCTAATGGGTTTTCATTTGGTCAAAAAATTCAATCAGAAAGGCCCTAAAAAAATTAGGCCAAGGTAGAAATCTGATGCATTTTACCTTAGTCATTTTTTTGGAGGTCCAAGCATAGGTTTGGTGGGACCAATCCTATCCCAGAGCAAAAAATAATGCTAAGGGTTGTTTCCTGCCCCTAATTTTAACAAACGTGCGCCTGTTTCGCTTTGTACTGTTGAAAGAGAAATTGACACCTAATTATAAAATGGGCACCCATTTCATTAAATAATAGGTGCCCATTTCTGAAAAGATTCTTTGGGCCAGAATCTAGCCCACAAGCACAAATCCCACTGATTGAATGATTTTTCAATCATTGCCTGACAGGTATGATCTGCAAAGAGAATGTTTTAATTAATCATTCTCTTTGTTTGTCTTATTGTTGATTTGGTAAGGAGATCGATTTGAATTCAAATTTTGGTTTAGCCATGGGATCAAATCAATGCAGGAAGAGGCAAAGGAAGGTTTTGACAACTGAGGAGATTGCAGCAAATAGGGAGAACGAGGCAATGCGTCAATGAGAGAAAAGATCAAGAATGAGACAAGGAGCTTCAAGTTTCACAATCATTTCTGAAGAGGAGAACATCAATGAGACCATAAATGCTGACGAAGGAAACACAATAGAACCATTTAATTCAGGTGCATCTTCTAATCCATTATTGGATACATGTATGTCTTCACAACCCTATGTTTTTTCTCATGAAGAAATTGGTGATGTAGTAGAAGAAGGTTACTTATTAAATGAAATTCCAATTGAAAATCAAACCCCAAATGAAATTAGAACTCAAGTTGAAACTTAAATTGAAATCCAAATTGAAACCCCAAATGAAACTAGATCTCAACTTGAAACTGAAATTGAAACTGAATTTGAAACTCCAAATGAAATTTAAAATCCACCTACAACTAAAACCAATAATGTCTATGTAGACATGGAAACACCAATTGAAAATGAAACATGTTTGAATGATAATCAAACGAATGAAAATTTTGAAATTAAAAGTGATGTACTAGACAACCTTCCTGGCTTGGTTTCATGGAGATAGATTAGGACACATGCAAATAGATTGTTTAGACATTTTTTTTATAATAAGAAATTTGGTTTTCATTGTCAATTAATGGTACAACTAATTAAAATGACTAAAATGGGAAAAGTGATGAAGAAGTTAGGCTTTTATGTCAAACCCAAGAAGAAGAATGAGTCTTTGAAACAAGTTGTACTGACTATTGCTAGCACCTTTGATACAATTGGAAAGAAAAGTCATTCTAAAGATAAAAATGTGGCACGACGAGCAATAACAATAGCTTTAGTAAGCCAAACAACTTCTAATAAAAGAATGATGAGTAACATAAGTGGATATCTTAATATTCATCACAAAACTTTGTCAAGAGCTATAAAAAGAAAAGTTAATTTTGAAAGTGATCTGATAAACAAATTGTGGACTTTTAGTGGTAGACTACCAAGGTCTGATATGATACTTATTGGTGAAGTCAAAAATTTGATCAAAAAATTCAGGCACGATAATACAAGAGTATCACCTAATGTTAGAGATGTTCTTAAATTAAGAGTTGGGTCAAAAAATCATGATCCACATCCAAAAATACCTATTGGACATGACTCAAACTGAATTGTACAAATTTTTTTTTTAATGATATGGTGTTTACTATTAGCATTTGTCAAAGGTCTTTTGAAAAGTGTAAACCTTGGTATGTTCGAATTAACAAGGAAAGAGTGACATGTTGTTGCAAAACTCATGGTCAATTTCGCTACCATTATGATCTATTTCGATATATACGTGTTACCATGCATAGTAATGGAATGTTCCAAGAATGTGGTATAAATATACCACCTAAAACTATAAAGGAGTTTATATCAAGTTTTTTTTGCAACCCACTAAATGAGAAAAATCTTCTTTTCAATGCACGTGTTTCTGGTGTATGTGATATATGTGGAAATCTTGCATTGTTGGATGAATGTTTGCATGAAAATATTTCAAATGATTTTGGACAACAATTAGTTGATGTTAAAAGATTTAAAACTGTCGAGTATCCACTGAAGGATGGAAAGGTTGGAAAATGATGTGATCTAATCACTGAAAAAGTTAGTGTTCATGCATTTATGAATGAATTTAAGAGTAACATCGTACCTAAATATGTTAAACACACTCAAAATGCTAGATGGCTCGATGGTCAGTTTCGAATATGTAAGGATACATTTCTTGTTGGTAGTATACTTTTGGTTGTTGACTTTGTAGAGAACTACATGCTTGCACCACAAGATGAGGTCCAATCACAATACTACAATTCAGTGCAAGTATCAATTTTTGTCCATATTGTCTATAGGCATGCACCAGATAGTATAGAAGAGGATTGCTAAATTTTGGGAGAGTACCATTTCTATTTGAGTGATAATAAATTACACTCATCTGAGTTTGTCCAGTATTGCTTCAAGACCATTTTTTAGAATTTGAGGGAGAGAGAAATTCAGATGACACACCATCTAATATGGTCTGATAATTGCATAGGGAATTTCAAGAATGCTAGAATATTTTATTGATTGAGTAGGATTCATAAGAAAACTAATATCAAACACATGTGGAGTTTTTTTGAGGCTGTACACGGGAAAGGAGAACATGATGGTGCCGGTGCATGTGTTAAGAGAGCCCTTTGCAGAGAGCAACTCAAATTCAAGGAAAAGAATACATTTAAAAATGCAAGTGCAATTGTGGATTGTTGTAGTGCAAATTTATCCACAGGATCAAGTCATAACTCTACAATTAGACATTTATTTTGGCTAGTTAAATAGGAGAATATCCTTCCAAGATATGATTGTGATACAATCAATGGGTCAGCTAGATGGCATTCATTTAAGAGTTCTAATTCTATAATTTGGATTATATGGACTAGAGAGATTGCATGTTTTTGTCAGTTTTGTGTTGCAGGTGAATGGGAAGAATGCGAGAATATGAAATGGGTTGAAGAATGGCAACACAAATCCTTAATACCTAGTGAGACACAATATGAAGATGTTAGAAGAAATGAAGACCCAAATCATGCATTTGCATCAGAAGATTATTATCGTGTTTCAGACCTCATACAACTTGGTAATTTAATTCAATTTCTTGTTTACAACTTTAAATTATATACTTTTATGTATTGTCATATAATTTATGATTACATATTTGAATTATAAGTTCTAACAAGTTTTATTTCTACATGTACTTAAATTTGTTTTCTAGGACATGTGTATGTTGTTCTTGCACCTGAGGATAATGATGAGCAGGTTGAGTATTGGCTAGCTAGATGTGTAGAACCTAAGAAAAAGTTGATATGTGATCAAGTAGATGATGATGGTTTTCAGTAGCCAGTTGGGTCTGTTGTGTTAGTTGGCACATGGCTACACAAATACTTAACAAGAAGGAATGGCTTACTAGCTTATGAAGACTACCAATCAGAAAAGAAGATTATACACTATTCTCATTTGGTGGTGGCAAAAAACATCAAATTAGAAAGATACAAAGGTAGACTTGCTAATAAGGTATTGTGGACACTTTCAATACAAGAGCATGAGGCAATCATAATGCATTGCAGAAGAGAGAGGATGCAAATGGTACATTAGGTTGAATCAAATTTATATGCATGTAAGTTTGTGTTACTTGTGTGAACTCTTTTATATTTAATCATGATAATTGTTTTTCTTTGTCCCTTTAACATTGTATTTGTCTACATTTGATACAATTTTGGTTTCATAAACAACATTTTATTAGTTATCTTCTTCTTAATGTTATTTTGTGCACATTGTAATTGTGTTACAATTGAATTCTAATTTTTTATGATATATTTATTTTATCGTAATCTCTTCATAGATTAATTTTAAGTTCAAAGATAGAATTATGTCTAAAATATGACAACTCTATATTTATCATTGTATGATAAATCTATATTTATAGTGTGATTTTTTATTTTACTACCATTCTATTGCCTCCTATCTCTCACTCTCTTTAGTCATCCTCCATTCTATCCATGCTTTTCATACCACTACTATCCGCACTTATAAACCTTCAATACACTAGTAAAGTAGTGTGGTCAACTTAAGAGGAAAGTGGATACCATGTTTGTAGCTCTTACTCTATTACACATTCTGCATTCAGGGTTGTTACACACTCATTGCCCAATGGATTTGTTATAGCTATATAAATGAATTATATTATGGAAAAGCGGGTCACAATGTTCACCTACCATCTTTCAATGTAATTATTCCATATAGTAGGGCTTCTTTTACTTATTTCAACCCTTCAAAATGTCAAAAGAATTAAGCATATCAAAAAGAAATTGACAAGAAAGAATATGTCTACTTCCAATCAAATGTCTGTGACATCTAATTTTGTATCACTCAAACATCAAGGGCTAGGAAATTTACAAAGCTTGGCAAATCATTGAATAATGTTCTTCAAACCTTCCTAATAATTTGGTTAGCCTTAGTTCCATCAATCTATTGGATTCCTCTATGAGATTAATTTATAATTAATAATCCTTTTATAATTTTCATATCAAATTTATATGCATGTAAGTTTGTGTTACTTGTGTGAACTCTTTTATATTTAATCATGATAATTGTTTTTCTTTGTCCCTTTAACATTGTATTTGTCTACATTTGATACAATTTTGGTTTCATAAACAAAATTGTATTAGTTATCTTCTTCTTAATGTTATTTTGTTCAAACCTTCATAATAATATGATATATTTATTTTATTGTAATCTCTTCATAGATTAATTGTAAGTTCTTGATTTTATTATTATTTTAAGAATAGGATGTTATTGTAAATTGGGAAAATTATTTAATTGAATTATAAACTATTGCACTATAAGATGATCAATCACAATGTTAAAATATAAAGTTATAAATAGATCACATAACAAGTCATAAATAAAAAGTCCTATATACAATCACATAACAATTCTTGATGACATAATAACAAGTCTTGAAAAATTAGTAATAAAGAAATGACATTAAAACAAGTCCAAATAACATAATAACAAAACAATATCACATATATAATCACTAGAGTGTGCCAATTCACATAACACGACCTGATATCATAATAGCAATGAAATGACATAATTAAAAGTCCTATATATAATCACATAACAACAAGTCCTATATATAATCACATAATAACAAGTCCCAGGATAACATAACAAGTGTCATCATAAAAAGTCCATAATACAATAACATGACTTGATCTAAAATATATAATCTAAGAACTCGAGTGCATCTCATCTGCATTCCTCTTCACTCCACATGAAGGTGGTTGAGATGAATCATCCTACTGTACGTGGTCCTGAGATGCACCATCCTATGCGTGTGAAATATCAGTGTCTCCACCCTCCTATGCAGTATCAGTGACTCCACCCTCCTGTGCAGTATCAGTGTCTCCACCCTTCTATACAAGAAAAATGGTTGCAGTCAAGTCCTGCAAAAAAAACATTGTACATCAATTTTGATAATCCTTATAACAGCCAGGTACATAGTATAAACAAATTAGAAATTATTTTTCTAATCATCACTGCAAATGACAATGTCGATGGTTTCATCTGGCTCAATCCCATAGCCATACCAATACTGGTAGTGGTATCGACCTGAACAACATATATAAAGCATGAATCAAACTTGTATATATACATAAATTATAAAGTATATATATAGACTACAAGATTATCATAGAAAAGCATACATGTGATGCAGGCAAAGTAACTGATGGGGAAGGGCGTACATGTGATGCACCATCAAACAATCCAGAAGCCTACAATTGCAAAAAATAATGAACATGAATCAAAGTTGTACATAAATAAGTAAGCATATAAACACTTCAAATTAATGGATGAAAAACATACTAGTGGTATATGAGGCTGAGCCTCAACGATTCATGGGTCACGTGAAGAACTACCCACCTCGATGCTACATGAATCACACTACAAAATTGAAGAAACATATCATACACATCATTGGATTAAAAATTTTATTGTTTATTTTAAATGTACATATCAATACAATGTATCTAGATGAAAGCGCATACCATAAATGGGGCACCAACATCTCTAGGCATTAAGGTAACATGATGTCGGTTCCTCAATGATGTGGTATGATCCATCCTCTGTTTAGAAAGAAAATGACTCATGTTATGGTTATGGCATTGAGGAATTTAATATTGTACTGTAAATTATATAAATAAATTGTACCTTTGTAGGCTGATCATCGTCTGCCCATAGGAGATCAACATATGAGGAGACAACATTAACATGTGCAGCCTCCTCAGCATCATCATAACCACCATGGGTAGCATCAGCATCATCAAAATCACCATCTCCTCCAGGGGCAGCCTCACTCTGTGGACCGGTACATACATCCCCACAGCTTGTGCAAACATGTGCTAAGCTAGGGGCAACCTCACCTCACACAACTACTATACCAAATTTCCCAACATGGCACTTAATGAACCTAGAGTAGAATCCATTGCTCGATGATGGGCAGGTGTTGGAATAACTAGTGATGGAAGAGGAACTAATGGATCATCATGCACACAGTTTCTAACCCTGTCGCTCAATTTTGCTCCCGGCCTATCCTGGGGCATGCCTCTCTCGACCCCTTAAAATGATCTAATATCAAAGTAATTGGGATTTTTGCCCAATTCAAATTCAGCCCATAATTTCTTCAAAAAATACATTAGGACCTCATGATTGGAGTGTGATGGATGGTCACTACTCCCAAAAGTGTCTAGCTATGCGTGGGTGCCTACACCATCGAATTGAGATCCATGGCTTCTTCGGATCTATCTCTTCACCCATCTTGGGGTTCACAAAATATTGTTTCAAATCCATTTTTTTATTTTTAATTCATTGACTTGTTTGTATGTTAGGCCATCAGCGTAAAATGCAGGCAATCCCTCTCACCAACTACGATAGCTATCTAGCTCATTATCTAAAGCCTGTATAGACTACACAATCCCTTGCATACTATCTACAAGGCATAACAACTACGAAGGTGGATGCAGCTCACGTCTAATAGTATGGATATCTCTAATCAAAGAATCAATATCTGTCCTAATTGTCTGCCTCAACTGAATGGGTGGAGGTGGAGGTGGAGGTGGAGGAGGAGGTGGAAGTGGAGCTGGAGCTGGAGTTGGAGGGGGTGGAGGTGGAGGTGGTGCTAGACCTAATAGATCATCTATCTCAAACTCATCTATTCTGTGAAAATAATCTGCATATATATACAAACATGAAAATTTACAATTACAATTATAAACATAAAAATTTACAATTACAATTACAAACATGAAAATTTACAATTACAATTACAAACATGAAAATTTACAATTACAATTACAAACATGAAAATTTACAATTACAATTACAAACATGAAAATTTATAATTACAAACTATTTAATTTACATTTCACCTTCCAAAAAAACTTATAATTAAATACAATTTAGCAACTTAAATATAAAAAAGGAAACTCACATAGATCTATAAAATTATTAATAGGTGGGTCTATTTTAATAATAAGTATCATTTAATAAATATTATCCACTTAAATCAAAGTATAAGAAATATTCTACAAAATTAAACATCATAATGCCCATGTAACTCAAACAATACTTTTTAACATCTAAAGATGCATTAGTATAAGTTCCATCAAAATCATAAAAATAATCATGAGAGAGAGAGAGAGAATAGATAATGAATAAATGACTCCACTGATTTAGATAATGAAGGTAACTTCCACAGAATTACAATTTAGTACCCTTGCAATATTTAACCATTATCGTCAATTAGGCTACCACTTTATATTTTCAACTTGATAGGATTCGATTCAACTACTCTCTTTTGGTTAGATTAACTAAATTCATTAAAGTCATAAGTTATATCTATGAGCTTGTCAATACATGTACTACTTTGTTGTATTCTGTGCTAGAATCATTGGATGATTTAGTGATCACAACTAGTAGTACTACACTATGTTGGAGCTTGAATAAATAGTAGGTTCTCTACTCTTGGAGGAGTTAAAACAAAAAAAAACTCTTATTTTTTTATATTGAATTTTATATTGGTATTTTCTTGTTCAAAGTCACAACCCACAAATTGTGATTCCAATACTGATCTATATTTGTTTCTTATTTTTATTAAATCTGCCACTAGTGTGATTTATTGTCCTCTTAACTTAAGTCAAGCTATGTAAATTTACAGCCTCGTAGCTTTTGATAGAGAGCATATTTTTTCATGCTTCATGTGGCATTGAAAAGGTGGTTGATAAATCTTCATAGATCACACAATTATTTTCTAGAATATTCCCTCTTATTTTATATTTTATTTTTTGTGATTTCACATTCTAGTCATTTACTTGGACATCTTGGCACTTGAAAATGACCATCTTACATGAGATGAATTTGTTTGATATGTTTTATATGTATTGATTTTATTGATCTTTTAATTTTTTATTTGAGGAGGTATCATAGGTTTCTCTATTCATCCTTTTGTGGTAAAATTAGAAAGGGATAACTATGATTCTTTTATAAAATGATATCTTGATAAGTTTTAGGTGGTGTAATCATTTTCCTTTTATGTATGGACTCATACCTAAAATAGAAACACTAGAAACTATATAATCTTGGGGTAACATCATTGACCATGTAGGAGTGATTTGATCTAGTATCAAGATCATGATTATATGTGTATTGCATTGATATTGATTTCCCCCACACACTTTGGAATAGACTTTTGGAGATCCATGGAGACCCTCATATCTCTCCATTCCTAAAGGATCCTATTGTATATTGTTTCATTCCCTTTGTAGATGAAGATCACATACCCTTCGATGGTAATACTTAAGAGGAAATTTATTATATCATAGGTCTTGCATGTTTTGACAATTTAGAGGCTTGTCTCATTCTTCAAGTACTCATCCTATCAAGACCTAATATCCATCTTAAATATTTTTTATTATTTTAGATTATTATCACCAATTCCATAAACCCAATTGATTTAATCTAGCATGGCATTAATCACCTTCCAAACATGATCACTTGGGATTGATATCTTTTGAATATATTATACTTGTTTGAGAAGTATAGAATTACATATGTTTAATATAATTTTGAGGATATTTATATCCTCTTTCATGATAGCTATGCCATCATTGGCAACCCATCATATTATCTTTGGCACTCATTCTACTTTGATCCTTACAAGATTCTTTATCATCATTTTGTTCCAAGATGTGAATATTTGCAAAGTTTTTAGAGACACAAGTCTATTTATATTTTAATTTTTTATTTACTCAACTTATTATAAAGATATTTCCAATCACCAATGTATTTATTTCTTCCTAAAGGAAAAAAAATGTTGTTTGCAAGTAATGGATCATGTTTTTTCTTCAATCTTTCATCATTAGCACATGACCTACTTCTTTATGGGGAGTTTTGTATTCTCGTTTTATCTCTCTTATTAGGGAGGTATTTACTATTAAAAGGAGGCATTGGTTATTAGAGGAAGATAAAAGGATAAACCAAAGAGAAAAAGAAAAAGAAAAAGGACATGTTATCCTGTTTGTAAATATATAGTATATCTTTAGAGATTGGGCTAAGTTAGGAAGTAGTGAGGATTAATAGTGATAGTTAGAGTATTATCAAATTTAAGAACCTTATTTTTCACACACACAAAAAAACACATTCATATTCCTTATCATTTTAAGGTTTAATTTAAACATAAATTAAACATCTAACTTTTACAAAAGAATCCTATAATTAAATAAAAAATTTAGAAATATAAATTTAAACATTCAGACTTTTATGCATGATTAAAATAGAGAGGGAGAGGGAGAGTAGGTAATGATAGAGAGAGGGTAATGTGTGAAAGAAAGAGAGGGGGGTAATCTGTCTGTGTGTGAGAGAGAGAGAGAGGGGATAATGTGTGTGTGTGAGAAAGAGAGGGGATAATGAGATATTGAGAGAGAGAAAGAGTGTAATGATAGAGATGGTAATGTGTATGTGTGTGTGAGAGAGAAGGGGGGTTTATTGTTTGTTAATTTTTTAGGGTTTGTTGTTTGTTTATTTTCTAGGGTTTATTGTTCATTTTTTTCTATCTAGGGTTTAGTGTTCATTTTTCTGTTAAGGGTTTATTGTCTGTTTTTTGTGTCTAATGTTTATTTTTCGTTTATGTTTTTGTTTTTTGTTTTTTTCCTACAGTTTTTACTATTCATGTTTTTTGTTTTTTTCCTATGGTTTTTACTATTCATGTTTTTTGCAATATTTAAAAACTAAAAACTATTTTAAACATGAAATAGAATAAAATAAAAAACTTTTTTCAAACTTTAAAACACTAAAATTAAAAAATAGCAATAAATTAAAGTTTTTTTAATGAAAAACAATAAAAATAAATAAAACAGAATATAAAAAATAAAACTAAAGACCTGGAAGGAGGTAAAAAATGGTCTGTGGGGTCAGCTGGGGTGAAAAAAATGGGTACCCATGCTCCTCTGAAATGTCTACCCATTTTTGAAACAATGAAAATGATGGAAAATGGTTTAAAAAAATAAAATAAATACATTTCAAAAAGGGGCACCTGTTTTTTTCAAATCGAGCGCCTGATTAGAAAAAAATGAGTGCATGTTTAGCTTCGGGAACCTATTGCTAAACGGGCACTCACATTTGAATGGCTCAAGAACCCGAAGAAAAATGAGTGCCCGATTTGTAAAAATCAGGCACCCATTTCTAGTGGGCTCTATTCCCAACCCGCAAACTTCTGCGGGATTGGGACCCAACTTTGTGTGTTTACCCATATCCTTATGCCTATTTAGTTGCATATCAGGAAGGACCTAATTCTGCCAAGTATCACTATTATTTTTAATGTATGTTTCTCTCCCTTATCATAAATGTATTCTTTCTAAGTATTATAAGTGATAGTATTTTGGTTATTTGGTAGAGGCTACTTAAAAAAAATTAGGTTAACCTAAGGTTCATGTTTCTAATTATTAAGAAAAATAGTAATACAAAATAAATATAAAAACTCAACTTGATAAGGAAATTATTATTTTTGTCTAATTTTCACTATGACAATGAGAAAGAAGAGTAGAACATAAAAGATAGAGAGGTACATGAGAGATATAGAGATTTAGAGGGACAGAGAGGGTAAAGAGATTTTTGGGGGTGAGATGGAGGGACAGAGAGGAATATTGATAGAGAAAGATGTAGAGGGAGTTAGAGATAGAGGTGGGGAAAGAGAGATGGAAAGTTAGATTCAAGAACCTATTTCTTTTTGTGAAAGAAAAACATGTATGTGTTTTCTCTTGTACTATAAACTTACATATTATGGCTTGTATGACAAGGCTTAGGCTTAGATGGTTCATATTCCTAATTTTGACATGATCTTTTCTTCCATTCTCCTTTCTCAACTTGCTTCTCATTAGGTTTATACATTTTATATTGATTCTTCATAAATTACCACCACAATTTCACATATCTTCTAAGCTTTATAATCATATAATGTTTTGGTATATTTGAACTACATTAACATACTTATTTTTAATTTCCTTCACTAATATTTGCGTAGTTACCATAGACATGTATTGCATTTTTTAATAACTTTTGACCTACTTGTCCAAATTTGAAAAAAATATATATATAATATTATTCTCAACTTTAAAAAATTACATTTTTTATTATTTTTGTGCAAGTTAAGTGATGCACATGCTCGATGATGTGATTTTCAAGATGCATTCAATTTTAAAAATTATTAAAAAAAAAGGTAAATAATAAAAATTACAAAAAACATTACAACTTCTAGTACTCACTCTTAACTATATTTCTAGCAATGTATTTTTCCAAATACTAAATGCAACTAAAAAATTGTGAGACATGCACTAGACATTATGTTATATTTTGCTGAAAAAAAGGAACTATTTTGTGTGTTTGAAGCATTTGATCCTCTTCATATTATCTATTTATGAAAAAAATAAGTAGTCCTAAAACTAGATTCAGAGTACTAAAATTCTTGTTGTTTATATATCTTCAAATTTTGAGTGTACGAGTCTCTAATTGCTCCTCTAGATTTTGGTTTAGCAAATTTTAGAATTAAAAAAGTGGCCACTTTTGACCCTTTTTGTGCACCATCTTAGCAAACATACAGATGGTTGAAGATGAATGAAGTGTGTTTGTAAAATTAGATTGGCATATTGGTGTTCCTTGATCACCTTAGAGTCACTGTATTAATAGAATGTCAATGGTGTATATTTTGTACTATAAAGCATGATGTGATGAGATGGACATAACAACTAGGTTACATGATTAGTTAGGTAGATCCACTAAATTTTTAGATTATTTGTGAGTGTGCATGGATGATACATGAATACACCGATTATACCATATGTTAAAATATGTGTATAAATAAATTATTCCTTATTCTTTATATATGATCAAGTCATAATCTAGCTTGATGCTATTTTTTAGTTGAGTGACAATAATTATAATATGATTTCTTCTATATTAGAATATTAGATATTGATATGATCCTCTTGTTGAATTTCCTATGAGGTGTCCATCCTTGAAACAAGCTAAAATTAGAACAAGCATGGTAATGTTGAGAAATACCTAACAACATGGTCAATAATCAATGGCAAGGGTATGGTAAGTACAAGTATGTATGATATAAATAGCTTAATCCTTATGTGAGATTGAATCTAAAAAATGCTATGATATATATTGATATGATAAGTTGTTTGTATAAATCATGTCAGGAAGGTAAACAAGATAGTGATTTCAAAATTTGCAAATAAGTTAAACTAAAAGTTTTCTTCAAGGTAAGATATAGCTTTAATGTGTCTAAAGTAATCAGGATGGTAATATGAGCATCTCAAGAACTATTTATTCATGATCTAGTATAATGATTCCTAGCATGTACATGAATGTGATATAGAATTTGTGGAAAACATGCAACAATCGCCTCTACTTATTTGTAATTTTGACTAAATAACCTTTAAGTGTTGACTCAAGAGAATCTTACCTTGAACAAGGAAAAATAATTGAGAAATAT